>NC_039360.1:229582461-229600373 GCF_003573695.1 Papaver somniferum
TATGACCTTATAAATACAAATTATTTGTTATATATAGATACCGAATTTTCAGAGCCGAACTCACATTTATAAATCGAATTATACACGTACGTATGCCGTTCCGAATTACTGACGAATCACGTCCCGTTGACCGAATTTTGGACCGAATCTGGATTTTACAAAACCGTATAATACTCGTACGTTTGCCGTTCCGTACGTTTACCGAATCCCGAATTGCTAACTAGGCCCCTGCGTTTGTAGACATTTACGTCAGTATTAGGGCAGAAAAATATCATTGAGGGGCAACTTAGTCCTTTCATCGTTGAACCAAAAACGTTTGGGACACCATACAAATCATTTTGTGTTATATTATATAAATCGGTGGGAACAGGCCATCAAAACGATATAGAAAAGTTTCACGTGATTCATGTGGATACATAAAGCAGTACGTGTACTCGAGAATCTGACTCATCAAAACATATGGATGGAAAACAAGTCAAATGGACAACAAAGCGAAGAAGCATCGCATATATATCAGCTTGCTTGGAACGTGGGTGCCAAACAAAACTTTTAACTATTAGCATTGACTCATTAGTTATGGTCCATGGAATAGGATTCACAGTTCAGGCAGATAATCCGCAAATGAATAGCATCTTCTCATCAACACTATCCAGCATGATAAAGGCCTTTCTCAAGTCAAGACTTTGAGCAAGTTTCACCATTGACACGCCATAATCCTTCATTCGCAACTTAACAGATTCAGAACGTCTCATGTTATTGATTGATACCATGCACTCTTTTAACGAGTAAGCTTCCATTTCAGCGCTTTCAAGTTGCTTTCTAGTATCCATTTCAGCACTTTCATGGTGGTGCTTTCTAGCCTGTCGCTCCGCTTTTTTTTCTTCCTTATGTTGCCTGTAAAACAAAAAATGCTCCTTAACTAACTCTATAAGTTCGTCCAGTTTTGCAACACCATCGTCAGCAGCAGGTTCACGTCTTTTCCTCTTCCCTGAGTTATTTGAGGTACCAGCGTTACTTTGTGAACCCACATCGGCGCTATTATCCTTGTCTGCTTCTAGGTGTGGACATAGAACTCCAGTTGGCATATGAACAAATGACTCATTTTCGGAGGTCAACACTACTTCGAACAAGTTATATAGATTATCAGCATATTTTAAACCCGAGGTCCTGAATTGTGCAGCTTTTGGCTGGCTCTGTTTGTGAAAAAATATATGGTTAACCAAACCTTACTATATAAATTCGATAAATCATAATGAAATGGTTCATGAATTCCTACCTTGATTACTTCTTCCCATTTCGACTCAGGCCAATCCAGTTTTCCCGTTGTCGCGTTATACTTATCACCAGTTAATCCTGCAATGTTTCTCCACACAGCATATTTTTTCTTCAAGGCATCCCAGTGGTTCTTCAATGCTTTTTGATCTAAATCATATGGCAAACTTTCCTTGAACTCGTTGTTTAGAGCTTCTATGATTCGTTTCCAAGATGTTACTTTAAGAGAAGCTCCACAATATCCTTCCTTCCCAATCTCTTCAACGCACAAATCAATAAACCTCTTTGAAAGACCATCAATAGATGTAAAGATATGCATACCCCCTCTCTTTTTTAAACTCCCAGCTTTATTATCCATATCTTTGCTGTACAGAAGTAGAAGATCAACCAAAAAGCATACGATCAATATCATCCTGGCTTTCTACAAACATATATGTATAATAGTCACCGACAACGATTAAATATGACTCACTGACAACAGTAATATACTAGTGAAAACGCACGCGTAACTGCTGCGTGAACCTAATGCTTTCCTGAACTACGAAGAACCCGACCCTCCATTTATAATACTGTCAAAAGACACAATCCCACATATCTGTATCACTGCCTAATCTAAAAATGCCAATACAGTAACAAAATCTAACTACAAAGAAATGTTAAACAGTAACATAGACAAAAAAAATGTTGATTCAAGAATTAGTTTAAAAGTTCAATAGTGCTATTATCCAAAACATTAGTTCCCAAATAATGATTTTGCAAATCATTCACTGAGTTAATTTTAAAATTCTATGACTGGGAAATTTATCAATACGGTTCCATCTGCAAGAAATAAAAAACAGCTTACAATCTAATTTTCGAGTTACTGACCCTGCTAGCTAACAATATCTAAACCATATGAATTTTAACAAACCGGTTAAGATTGAAAACAAAAAAAACACCATTGGACACCACTCGAGATCATTAACAAACCATTGAATTACTAAATCTATTCCAAATCCAATGTCTTATAATTCTTAGTCACTGAATGATAAACATTCATTCTCAATCGTCATGCCTTAGTTTCAGAATCACCCAATTCAACATAATAAAGACATAAATTTATACAACTGAATCAAACAGACCCAAACCTTAAATTTGTTCAGTAATTTGATTCACTTAGGACCTCTACTGGTTCCCACTTCATGGTCTAGTGGTAGAACTTGAGTTCGTAACAAAGATGCCCTCCCACACAGTGACTCAGTTATATACGTCTCCAAATCTGCATATGCAACATTTTGCGTTTTTGATCAGAATTTGCAGTTGAACACAATTATACTCTATACTCATACAACAAAAATGCGACATGTGTTTCCTAACCTAATGGTGCTACGGCTGAACTGCGTATTAGATTAGTTCTCTTCAACTGTAATGCTGAAGGAGACCAAGTCTCTGACTCCTAATAAATGATCTATTAGATGTAGTACAACTAATGATTACATGATGTGGGTTGAATTTAAAGTTACCATAATCAAATGATCAAGGATTATGTCTAATAATTTCCGAGAAAGAAAGACATTGAGGAAACAACTATGTCACCGAGAATCCTATTATTTCCCTAGTCAACAGGGAAGCTCAGCTGTATATCCCCTAATATTGTGTCCTTACATACTTACATATCCTAGCAGTTAGTCCCATTAGGTTATACATCTAGGTGATAGTGTTCCTTAAAGAAACCATTTAAATGTAAGAAGATTATACTGTATCGGGTCACTTACTAAGATTAAACAATGATATTCTCTTAGGCATTTATACAAACAGCTAATGTTCACAAACTACTATAATCAAACATCACCAAATTCCCAATCCAATGAATCAGACATAGTCAAAATTTCCCAAAAAAAATCATTCCACAGAAATATCATGATGATATGATATATGGATTTCAGCTTGCAATTGCTTTAAACTGAAAGAAAGAAGAAAACAAAGTTTTGATGACAGTAGAAAGAAACTCACCTCTTTTAAAGGAGAACGATGATGAGAGCGGCTTTCTGAATTTGCATTATTATGAAGATTGTGAAAGACAATAAATTGTTTGATTTTGCGTGGGAAGATTATGAATTAAGAGTAACTTGGAAATGGCAATTTGACGATCACAACAGTGGTAGTTGAAAAAGATAGCACCACTTATTGCTATCTTGTTTGGCTTCCACTACTACATAAACCACTATTAGATAGTGGCCCCTTATATTAAGATAGTGGCACAAACGAACAAAATGTGGGGCCTGACAAAACGCAGTGGCAAAGACAAATTGTCCCGAGTTTAAATTTGCAAAGCTAATCGGTGTGTCAGCTACTCAGCTTACTTCGCAATGAACTGAAATCGTATGAAAATCCGTGAAACAACTTATTTTTAGCGCGTTTGAATATCAGCACTAGGAATGCTTCTGCTTTTCCATAAGTCCGAAGTAAAAAAAATTATAAAGCTAAAATATTTTGTTTCACAAGAATTTAACTTTTTTACTTTTAGAAATCGTTCAGAAATTGTGTTTCCGAATTAATTTCTAAATATTTTGTTTTCAGGAGTCAAAAAGCAACTTCTGAGTGTGTATTCAAATAGTCTATAAATTTTCTTTTTACTACTCCCTCCGTCCCAAATTAGATGACCTGGTTAGTTTAAATTTTTCTTGATATATTGGGGTCTAGCAACATTATTTTGGGCCTATAGATTTCCACATCCACCCAATAGAAAAGGGTAAGGGGTGTCTAAATTTGATGAATTTACCAATTTACCCTTTATAAAATATGAATACTACAAATTTACCTTCATTAACTCTTAATAATAAAACCTAAAACTAAAATCAGTTTCTATTTTGTTCCATAAACTGATTCTTCTTCTATTCTTCTCCCTCTTTTTTCATTTTTTTGAAACCAAAACATCGTCGATCATCGACGATCCAAAAATGATTAATCTGTGCTTTTTTCTTCTATATAATGACGAAATGAGTGAAGCATGCTACTAACCCAAACTATCCTTGTGCGAGTAATCTCGGAATTGTTCAAGCGATTGGAAACAAACCGAAGAAGAAAACGTTTGAGGAAGTTGAACCATCTTTGATCGCACAAGAGGAAATGGGTCGAATCAGGTACTTTTCTATCAACCCAATCCTCAAAACTAGGTTTTAGTAACATGCAGTCGCTCAAAAATTAGAAATTTTGAAATCAAATTTTTCTGGGTTTACCAGAATTCGGACGATGTTCATGTACTTGTGAACCGATTGTGTTTAGATTTGGTTGATGTTCATGTCCACATACCCCGATTGTGATGAATGTCTTTTTGGTTCGAGAAATTTGAACCAGAATCGGACTATGTTAATGTCCACATAGCCCGATTCTTTTACTGCAGGGATAACCGTTTTTTCTGTAGCTTTTTTCGTTAGAATAGGATTACATATGTGTCTACAAAAACCGATTGTGTAGCCTTTTGAATTCTTATATGCTTAGTCAATAATCGGATTACATGAGCACTTTCAAAAAACTGATTGTTGTTGTAATGATGGAATCGGATTTTACATGTGTATCGAGTAAACCGATTCCTGTAAGAAAAAATGCCCAACCTTTCTGTTCCTTTTTTTTTGTTAGAATCGGATTACATGAGCACTTATACAATCCGATTGTTGTGTGTTATGTTAGGAATCGGGTTTTAAATGTGTATCGAGTAGACCGATTGTATACCGTGGTGGCAAGAAGATCAGTGAAGAAGAAAGTGGTGGCAAGGAAGGTGATGGAGAAGAAACTGGTAGTAAGGAAGGTGATGGAGAAGAAAGTGAGGATGAGGATGAAGGTGATGGAGAAGAAAGTGAGGATGAAGATGATGGAGAAGAAAGTGGTGGCAAGGAAGGTGGTGGAGAACAAGTGCAAGAATAAGTCCAATGAGGAGAATTTCAACAACAAGTCCAAGGAGGAGACGCTCAAGAGAAAGGTAAGACAGATGGTAAGAATAAAGGTGTTCCAAAGAAGAAGAAATGTGACCACATTGCCCCACCCGATGAAAATGTTTCCTTGCGGACCTAAGGATCCCGTTTACGGGTTGCCCGGTGATGGAAGACAGATGTTATGGGGGTACAAAGACAGTTGGGCCGCGGTCGTCTTCCATACCATAGTAACTACCTAAACCTTATGCTACGTAACATAAAACTTATTATCCGCGTAGTGTTTTGATTATTGTCCATCGGGTTTGTTTTGTTTTATAGGATCACAAGGATTTCGTTCGTCGTATGAAGCCAGGAACTTCAGTGAGTATGATGAAGAATTGTCCACTGGAAGCAATAGAATCAACCATTGGAGAAGTTCAGGAAATAATCGAGCTAGTTTATTCTACGGGGTTGATGCATGCGGTCGAAAATTTGGTTCTTGGTTACGACAAACCTCTTTGTTCCGCTTTTGCCGATAGATATTATGGGGAAACGGATACTTTGCATCTTCCGTTTGGCAAAATGACAATAAATCTAAATGATGCAAAGTTCATTACCGGGTTAAGCATAGATGGTAAAGCCATGAAGCACAAAGAATACACAAAAGAGCTTGAGTGGGACAAGATTTACAAAAGTAAGCCAAAGTCCCAAAAATTGGATTATCTGAAGTTGAGATGCAAGTTGGACGACAGCGAAATATGTTGTCTTTGACCCCTACAAGAACGATTTGGCCAAGAGAAAGGAAAAGATGGCTGGATGTACCGAAAAACAAAATTATTTTGGGCCATTATTTCACCCAAGAGGATATGTAGTGCACAACCCGACGAGAGTCGCAAGACAATGCGGATACGTACAAAAAATCCAAAGGAGCACAAGAAGTTTAAAATAAATGAGAAAAAAACCAAATCATTGGATAATAATATTGAAATTGTTCACCACCCTTTACCATTATGTGAATATTGGTAAGACAGAAGGTACAACGGATATGCTATGGATGGTCGATCTCAAACAGATGATGAGGCAATCCCGGGTTACATGTCGTGGTACCTCAATGTTTTGATACGAGTAGATGAGAGGCCCCAGATAGAGGAAAAAGATAAAGCTCTAGAATGCGTGGTGCGTATTGTTACTCAAATACGGTTTTGTTAATGGTTTTAGCATTTTTTGTTGAATGTTTGTTGTTTAAAATGGAAAAAGAAAAGGTGAGTCGGGTACTTGATAACCCAAGAAAAGCTAGAAATCAGTGAAGGAAAAAATGTTAAGGGTAATGAAAAGCTGATTGATGAATTGAACAGTCTCGAAGATGTAGAAGCGGGTGCAAAGTTTGGGGTAGCGGTGTAGGAGGAGGAGGAGGAGCCAAAGAGTAAGAGAGTCACCGTCACCACAAAAAGGAACTTTAAAGGTGCATCGAGCAGCGCCCAACCTGCTAAAAGAGGACGAGGTGGACGTGGTCGTGGACGTGGTCGGGAATGAACGGTTTCAAACTTATGTCTTTAACTATGGATAATTATGGAGTCAAAACTTATGTATCAAACTTAGTGTCGAATTATGTTTGGTTATATTCCTAGTTTATGAATGACTGAATCTGGTTTCTTTTGAAAATTATTTGCGTTTGTCCAAGACGCGACAAAAGAACCAACTACAATGTGTCTGCAAAAAATGCATGACTCTGGAAGTTTTTTCTGCCATAATCGGTTTATATTTACCTGTATAAAATCCGATTATGACAATTCTCCAGGGGCACAATTTCAGAATCGGGTTTTGAAGGTGCACCACATAGACCGATTCGGTAAATTTTGTTTACTTGGTTTTTAAGTTTACAGAATCGGTTTATAAGTATACTTTTAAAGTCCGATTATGACAAAACAAACAAATCCAGAGTTTTGTTAACCTCGAGATTTGGTTTATGTGGGCATCTCATGTAATTTTATTCTTGTGAGGAAAAGTGACAATGTTCATGTATCTTTTTTTGACAAGAATCGGATTATTATGACATATTAAAAATCGATTATTGAGAGGAATATTTTGACAACCTTTATAATCGGTCTATGTTGGTATCACATGTAATCCGATTTTTGCAAGGAAAAGTGGTAGTTCTTCTGTAACTTTTTTTGACAAGAATCAGATTACATGTGACATATTAAAGTTCGATTATTGAGAGGCACATTTTATATGATTTTGAAAGGACACAATCGGACTATGCGGACATACATAAACTCCGATTGTTTGAATTGAATTTGAAAAAAAAATAGATGTTGAGTCTATATCTATATAATGACAACCTCTTTGAGGCACTCTCACATCACACACTTAGCCTAGAAAATGGAGTGGGATCCGGAAGTAGACGTGAAATGGGAACCGTATGAATATTTGTGTCTCGTTAAATCATTTGCTAATACGTTTCGTGGACGTCCCAATGAAATCTATTCAATGTTTTGGAAGAGAGTTAAAGAGTTCTTTTACGGGCCTACCGAGAATCCCAATAACCGCAGATGGAGAGACTCGTCATTTCGATTCAACTACATAAAAAGTGCAATACGAGAGTATGTTTAAAGTTAGAAATACAGTAGAAACTCTTTTAATTAATACTCGATTATTTAATAAATTCTCTTAAATAATATTTTTGGCTGGTCCCGAGTCGGGGACAACGTGCCAAATTAATAATTCGCTAAAATTATAAGATAATACTTTTTTGATTACCTATGTAGGCCCCATATGAAATATAAATTAATAATGCATTATATATATATATATATCCAATACATTAATGGTTTACGAAGACTTTTTGAAAAATAATTTAATTGTCTTCTGTTTTTTGCTAAAATCAATATCACATTGAATTTCATCTCTAATTTTTCTTATCATTGCAAGAATTTTTGGTGTTGTCAGATTATCCTTCTTGTGCTTGAATAATGCTCTACGAATTTCATCGGTTATTGTTGATTTTTTAACACCTTTAAGATGAGAAGTCATATTTTTGTGTATGATTTGTTTGTGTTAGTAGTATGATTTCATATTGTATTTATATAAAATATTTTTTTATTTGTTAGTAGTGTGATTTCATATTGTATTTTTATATGAAATATTTTGTTTTTTGATAAAAATTTATTTAGAAAATATGATTTGATATTGTGTTTATAAAAAAAATATGATTTGATATTGTGTTTCTATAAAAAATTGTATAGGAAATATAAAAGATATGATATGGTATCTTGGTTATAGAAACTAATTATTTGATATGAAATTTATCTATAAATTAATAAGTATTAACTTATCGGTTAATTAATATCTCGCTTAATTAATAAATTTTGGTGGTCCCGACAGCATTAATTTATAGAGTTTCTACTGTATGGTGTACCAATATCATCCACAAGCTCCTCTTTGGGAAAAAGTGAGTAATCCGATAATATTTATACTTATGTCATCGTTAAACATACTAACATTTAATAATTCACTAATTTCAGCTGGAACATTTCAATGGGCTATGGAGAATTCGTAATGGGGAAACCAAGTTCATTCACCACAAAGAATATACGACGTTGTACCGACATGCTCGGAGGTTCATTGACGAACATTTGATGTGTCAAATTCTAGAATACCCATACTGAATCCTATATATATAATGCACAAATTTCCTAAATTATGTAATGAATATTTTGTTTCTGAAAGTAAGGTACAATCGGATTATGTGGACATCAGTAAACACCAATTGTTACAATCGGTTTATGTGGGTATTTTAAAAAACCCGATTCTGGGTTTACTACGTTATTTGGAAAACTCAACCGAGAATCGGTTTACAACTGCACTAACATCAACCGATTCTGGTTCGAGTTTCTTTTAAGAAATTCAAAAAAATATCAAGTTTTGATGATGAATTAATGGTAGTTGATTCGAGGGTTAACCGAATTAAACATGATTTAGTCACCCAAATTAGCACTAATTAATCATGGACAGTTTTGTCTTTTAGTAAAATAGTTGGATAAGGGGTTATCTTTTTTACTTCAAAATACTCTTTTTTGTCTTGTAGTGGTAGGCCCAAAATAATGTTCTTAGGCCCCAATTTAGCCAGGTACATTTTGTCCCAAATTAGATGATCTATATCATCAAACAATGGAGTATTTCTGAAATTACCCTTTTAATTGATTATAATTAGTATAAGAAGTATGTAAAATCTGATAGTCATGTTTATATTCGTTGTGTGGGTGTTTTAAAACGCTTTCCAATGATATAAAGCTTGCAAATATCCGTGGTATGATTTGAGAGATAAATCATTTACAAATTTTACAGATAATTATCCATAAGGGCAAAATTGTATAAAATATTTAAAACCTCCTTTCTCCTCCTTGTTTTAAGAATTGTGCAAACTACAACTAGCTATCTAGTTTGGGACGGAGGGAGTATTTCCTATTTACAGCAAGGTAAATTATTTGATTTTTATCCCTTTTTGAAAAGTTAAATTTTTATTGCCCAGTAAGAGCATATCTAGTATATGGTGATTTTTTTTGTTTTTCATGACATGTAGGGTTTTTGACCCTCAGTTAACATAAAAGCATCTCCAATAGAAGGTGGAAGATTTATTTTGTAATGACACATAGAATTTAGACCTTTACTTTAACTAAATCCATCTCCAACAGTAGGTCCTACAAAACAGGAGGGATGAAATACTAATTTCAAAGGTTTTGAAGAAAGTCGTATCTTGACCTTCGGAATGACCTCCATGTAATATTTTTGACTTTTAATAATTAATTAAAATCCATGTCATATTTTTTATTTTTAATAATTAATTAAAATCCATATCATATTTTTTATTTTTAATAATTAATCAAAATATAAGTAAACAATATTCATCACACAAGGCTTTCTAAGGGTCAAACCTCTACATTATTGGAGATGGTTTATTAGTTATGGGGTCTTATATTTACTATATGTGCAAATCCTCCTAAATAAAGGTCTTAAAAAAAATCCACTAGGATTTTTAACACTTGTTATTGGAGAGATGCTCTAAATCCATCTCCAATTGTTGGATCCTACACACTAGGAGGGATGAGAAAATATATATGAAGTTGTTAAAGAAAGTCTTATTTACACCTTCACTTGCACCTCCACGTCATATTTTCAATTATTTTAATTTTTCTGAAATTAGTTAAAGTAAAGATAAACGGTTAAGATTTTATCATATAAATGGAGATAATTTTTTAATCATGGAATCTTATATTTACTATATGTGTAAAATCTCCTAAATAAAAGTGTTAATTAGACTTCTCCATAGGATTTTTTACGCCCACTGTTGGAGATGCTCTAACAGTTTTAATTATTGGCTAGTTTGGGGTCTAGTGTGATTATTTGGGACCTATAGATAGAAGACAAAAAAAATTATTTTAAAGTTAAATGGAGAACCCCTTATCCAACTATTTTACTTAATGGAAAAATTTCCCTGATCAATTAGTGTTAATTTGGGTGATTAAGTGATGTTTAATCGACCCATATTCAGTTTATGTTAGTACAGTAGTAAACTTATTTTTGGTCGAGTTTTGTCAATTGACGAAGAAAACCTAGAATCGGTTTTTGTTAATATCCACATAAACCGATTGTGAGAAACGGAGCTTATAAATATCCACATAACCCGATTATGTCATACTTTCAGAAACAAAATATTCATTACATAGTTTTGGAAATTAACGCATTACATATATAGGACAATTCAGTATGTGAATTCTAGAATGTGACACATCAAATGTAGTCAATGAACCTCCGAGCACGACGACACAACACCAAAAATTTCTTACGGTGAGTGAACTTCTTTTCCCCATTACGAATTCCTCATAGGCCGTTGAATCTTTTCAGCCGCAATCGAATGAATTATTACATGTTAGTATGCAAACATTAAACGATGACATACGTATAAAAATATCGGATTAGTCACTTTTTCAAGAGAATGATCTAGTGGATGATGGTTGTTCGTTCACCATTTTGATAACTTTAAAATACTCTCGCATTGAGTTTTTTATGTATTGGATCGAAATGCTAAGTCTCTCCATTTGCGGTTTTTTGGATTCGTGGTGCGCTCATAATATAACTCTTTAACCCTCTTCCAAAAGGACCAAAAAATTGAATATAGTTCGTCGGGACGTTCATGGAAGGCGAGGATGAACGATTTCACGAGCTGCATGTCTTCTTCCGGATCCCATTCCATTTTCTATGCTCAAGGTGCGTGGGAGTGGCACAAAGAGGTTGTATTTATATAGATAAGGACTCAACGGCTATTTTTTTCGAAATCAATCCACACAATTGGATTTTAAAAATGTCCACATAGACCAATTATTACATAGCAAAAACATATTAAATTTTCCTCCCCACAATTGGTTTTTAAAAATGCATATGTAATCCGATTCTTGGAAAAAAAAAGTTACAGAAAAACTAATAATTTTCCTTAGAAGAATAGATTTACATGGAATGCCTAGATAGATCAATTCTGAAGGTAGTCAAAATTCTGGGTTTTTTTTCTTTTCAGAATCGGACTTTAAAAATATTTGTATAAACCTATTTTGGACACTTACAAACCAGGTGAATGAAATTTTCAGAATCGGTCTATGTGGTTCACCCTCAAAATCCGATTCTGAAATTGTACCCCTAGAAAAATGGTATCAGCGGATTTTATATATTTACATGTAAACTGATTGTGACAGAAAAAAACTGCCAGAATCTCATAATTTTGGCACACAAATTGTAATAGGTTCTTACAAAACACAAGTAAAACAAACCAGATTCAGTCATTCATAAACTACGGAACATAACCAAACATAAATAAGTTTAAGACATAAGTTTCGACTCCATAATTATCCATAGTTAAAGACATAAGTTTGGAAAATAAAGACACAATTCATTCATCAACATCTTCATCACCATGAACCATGACCACGTCCACGACCACCTCATCCTCGTTCAGCAGGTTGCGTGCTGGTCGGTGCACCTTCGGACTTCTTTTTTGCGGTAGTTTTCGTCCTCTTTTTCTTTGTCTTCTCGACCACCTATGCTTCTACAAACTTTGCACCTGCTTCTACATCTTCACGACTGTTCAGTTCATCAATCCTCTTTTCATTGTACTTAACATTTTTTCCTTTCCTGATATCTAGCTTTACTGGGGTTATAAAGTGCCCGACTCGTCTTCTCTGATTCCATTTTAAACAACAAACATTCAATAAATCATGCTAAAACCATTAAAAAAACTGTAATTGAGTAACAATACGCACCAGGTATTCGAGAGTTGTATATTTGTCCTCTATATAGGGCCTCTCATCTACTCGTATCACTCGAGTATGCGAAACGTTTAGGTACAATGGCATATAATCGAGAATTGCCTCATCATTTATTTTCGAATAACCATCCATATCATGTATCTTGTACCTTCTCTCGTCCAAGTATTTAGACTTTGGTAAAGGGTTGTGAACAATATCAATATCATTATCCAATGACTCTCTTTTTTCTCATCGATATTAAACTTCTTATGCTCCACAGGGATTTTATTGTACGTATCCACATTGTTTTGCGAATCTCGTCGGATTGTACATTACATATCCCCTTGGGTGAATCAAAGGCCCAAAATAACATTATTGTTCGCTGCACCCAACCATTTTTTACTTTCCTTTAGCCAAATCCTTCTTGTAAAGATCAAAGACAACATCTTTCGTCGTCAAGTTATCCAACTGGCGTCTCAACTTCAGAATCCACATCTTGGGACTTAGACTTACGATTGTAGGTGTACATTATCCATAACACTTATTGTCCCATTGCTTGTTCACAAAATCCCTTTCAGCAAATATTGGGAAGTGCAAATATATCCACACCTGCAAAAAAGCCATATTCCCTCCGATTTGGTTCCTTTAAGACCTATAAGCCTTTCTCAACTCGTTCAACGAGTGTCCAAGGATGGCAGTGCCCCAAGAGTATTCGTGCATCTTTTCAAATGGTTGAAACATCTGAATAAAATTGGCGCTCACACAGGCACCAGAAACATCAGGGAAGATAACAGATCCCAGGATGTAGAGGACATACGCATTCGTAGCGAAGATACGTTCCTTGGTCACCTCTTTTCCCCCAGCACGAAGCTTCTTTCGTTCCATGAAGTTGTACCTCAATCATGCGAGATTGAATATCCTCTTATTTGCTTGGCCTACGACTAGCATCTCCGACTTGCATGGTCTTCTCTTCATACCATTGGAACACATTCTTGGTGAACTCGTAAATCTTGTCCCACTCAAGATCTTGCGCGCGTGTAGACTTTGTGTTTCACGACTTTACCTTCTATGCTTAGACCGATAATGAACTTCGCATCATTTGGAGTTATCGTTATTTCGCCGAACGGAAGATGCAAAGTATTAGTTTCCCCGTAATATCTCTCGGCAAAGGCTGAACAAAGAGGTTTGTCGTAACCAAGAACCAAATTGTCGACTGCATGCAACAACCCCGTATATGTGACTAGATCGATTACTTCTTCAACTTCTCCAACGGTTGACTCTGCTGCTTCTAATGGACAATTCTTCATCATGCTCACTGATGTTCCTGGATTCATACGACGAACGGCATCCTTGTGA
Source organism: Papaver somniferum (assembly GCF_003573695.1). NCBI lineage: Eukaryota > Viridiplantae > Streptophyta > Magnoliopsida > Ranunculales > Papaveraceae > Papaver > Papaver somniferum. Next base: position 229,596,275 of record NC_039360.1, read on the forward strand.
TCTTATAAAACAAAACAAATCCGATGGACAATAATCAAAACACTACACGGATAATAATTTTTATGTTTTATAGCATAAGGTTTAGGTAGTTATTATAGTATGGCAGACGACAGCGGCCCAACTCTTTTTATACCCCCATAACAACTTTCCTCCATCACCGAGTAACCCGTAAACGTGATCATTAGGGCCGTGAAGAAACATCTTCAACGGGTGGGAATGTGGCTTGATTTCTTCTTCTTGGGACCATCTGTCTTACCTTGTTCTTGAGCGTTTCCTCCTTGGCCTGATTCTTGAACTTCTCCTCCTTGGACTTGTTCTTGCACTTGTTATTAGACTTCGTCTATCTCTTCATCAACTTCATTCTCACTTTCTTCTTCATCAGTTTCATTCTCACTTTCTTCTTCATCACTTTCATCCCCACTTTCTTCTTTATAAACTTCCTTTCCACCAATTTCTTCTTCATTAACTTCCTTACCACCAATTTCTTCTTCATTGAACTCCTTGCCACCAATTTATTCTTCATCAGCTTCCTCCTTACTTTGTTCTTCAGCAACTTCTCTATCACCACCTTCTTCTACAGTAGGTGTATAAGAATCAGATTCGTCTTGTATTGGTTGCTCCACTTTAGGTGGTGGGTCATTGATGTGTATCTCTTTGGGTTTACTTCCCGAGCTTCTTCGATGGGAAGCATTCAAATTTTGACCGCTCTCTCGACGAGGTCCCAAACTTTAAGGAGAATCAAAGTCATTTTTTTCTATTATATTTCTTTTAGGCTTCTCGTTGTTGCTTGCCCTTGTTTGTCCTGTAGAATATGGAGATAAGCGACAAACAACAATGGAATTCAATGCATATTTTTGAATTCTACGTACACAATTGGTTTACTTAATACATATATAAAATATGATTCCTAACATAACACATCAACAGTCGGTTTATATAAGTTCTCATGTAATCTGATTCTAACAAAAAAAAAGATACAGAAAAATTGGGCATTTTTTCTTAGAATAATCAGTTTACTCGATATACATGTAAAATCTGATTCTAGCATAACATATCAACAATCGGTTTTTATAAGTGATCATGTAATCTGATTATGGTCTAAGCAGTTAAGAATTCGAAGGGTACACAATCGGTTTTTTTGGACACACATATAATCTGATTCTAAAAAAAAAAAGTTACAGAAAAATGGTTATCCCTACCATAACTGAATCGGGCTATGTGGACATTAACATTGACCGATTCTGGTTGAAATTTCTCGAACCAGAAAACACATGCAGGACAATTGGTCTTTTTGGGCATGAACATAAAATGTTTCTATAATCAATTGGTTCACTCGTACATTTACATAATTCGATTCTGATAAACCCAGCAAAAAATTGATAAATGGGCGATTTCATGTTACTAAAACCTAGTTTAGAGGATTGGGTTGATAGAAAAATACCTGATTCGACCCATTTCCTCCTCTTGGTGTGTGATGAAAGCTTGTTCTTCCTCCTCAACTGTTGTGTTTTTCGGTTTGTTTCGAATAGCTTCAACAATTCTGGGATTACTCTCACTAGGAAATTTCCAATTAGTAACATGCTTCACTCTTGTTTGTTTCGACATTTTATAGAAAAAAAACGATTAATCATTTTTGGATCATCGATAATCGACGATGTTTTTGAAAAAGCGGGGGTCTAACAACCACACCCAATATTTCGTTTAGGCAATCTGTATGGACTAACTCCAATATATTTCCAAGAGAATCAACTAGACAGTCAGACTCAATCAAGCAAAATACATCCAAGAGTTATATATCAATTTTTCAAATTAATCTTCAATCGAACAGATAGAAATCTATGAGCTGGATTAATATGAGATATAACTTGGATGATACCAAAGACCAATATCCAAGCGTCAACCAATTTCAATCAACAACCAAAAGTTGAATTCACCAACTGATTGAACTACGCACAACCTGTGACATTTCAATTATATACAAATATAATGCAGAAAAGAAATAACAAAGACACCAGAAATTTTGTTAACGAGGAAACCGCAAATTCAGAAAAACTTCGTGACCTAGTCCATATTTGAACACCACACTGTATTAAGCCGCTACAGACTCTAGCCTACTACAAGTTAACTTCGGACTGGAATGTAGTTGAGCCCTAACCAATCTCACACTGATTAAGGTACAATCACGTTCCTTACGCCTCTTGAACCACGCTGGATTCTGCTCTCTTGATTCCCTTAGCTGATCCCACCCACAACTAAGAGCTGCTACGACCCAAAGTTGAAGACTTGGTAAACAAATCTGTCTCACACAGAAAAGTCCATTGAATAGATAAATCTGTCTCCCATAAAAATACCTACGAGTTTTTGTTCCATCTTTTGATAAATCAAGGTGAACAGGAACCAATTGATGCACCGGACTTATATTCCCGAATAACAACCTAGTAATATCAATCATCACACAATAATCTTAATCATACGTTAGCGAAACAAGATACTGTGGAATCGCAAACGATGAGACGAAAATGTTTGTGACTACTTTTTATCTTACTTATCGGAGATTAAATCTCGAGCAAATCTTAGAGAAGATAGTACTCAATACGATAGCATAAAGTAAGATCAGAACACGCAACTATAGAGAAAACAGTTGGGTCTGGCTTCAGAATCCCAATGAAGTCTTTAAGTCGTTAACCTATAATTTTAAGAAAAACCTAAGTTAAAAGAGAATCGACTCTAGTCGCAAGTAGTATCATATAGGAGATGCGGGGATTAGGTTTCCCGGTTGTGAAAAAGCGGGGGTCTAACAACAATACCCAATATTTTGTTTAACAATCTGTATGGACTAACTCCAATATACTTTCAAGAGAATCAACTAGACAGTCAGACTCAATCTTAAAAAAAGTATATCCAAGCGTTATATCTCTATTTCTCAATTCAATCTGCAATCAAACAAATAGGAATTTGCGAGCCCGATTGAATAAAATAAATAACTTGGACGGTATCAAAAACCAATATCCAAGTGTCAATCAATTTTATCAACAACCAAAGGTTGGATTCACAATTGATTGAAGTTACGCACAACCTTTGATATTTCAATTATATAAACAAATATAATGCAGAAAAGAAATAACACAAACACCAGAAATTTTGTTAACGAGGAAAACGCAAATGCAGAAAAACCCAGAGACCTAGCCCAGATTTGAACACCACATTGTATTAAGACGCTAAGACACTAGCCTACTACAAGTTAACTTCGGACTGGAATGTAGTTGAACCCTAACCAATCTCACATTGATTAAGGTACAGTCACGTTCCTTACGCCTCTTGAACCACGCCGGATTCTGCGTGCTTGATTCCCTTAGCTGATCCCACCCACAACTAAGAGTTGCTACGACCCAAAATCGAAGACTTGATAAACAAATCTGTCTCACACAGAAAAGTCCATTGAATAGGTAAATCTTTCTCCCACAGAAATACCTACGAGTTTTTGTTCCATCTTTTGATAAATCAAGGTGAACAGGAACCAATTGATACACCAGACTTATATTCCCGAATAACAACCTAGTAATATCAATCACCTCGCAATAATCTTAATCGTATGTTAGCGAAACAAGATATTGTGGAATCACAAACGATGAGACGAAGATGTTTGTGACTACTTTTTATCTTTCCTATCGGAGATTAAATCTCGAGCAAATCTTAGAGAAGATAGTACTCAATACGATAGAATAAAGTAAGATCAGAACACGCAACTACAGAGAAAATATTTGGGTCTGGCTTCAGAACCCCAATGAAGTCTTTAAGTCGTTAAGTTATAATTTTAATAAAAACCTAGGTTAAAGGAGAATCGACTATAGTCGCAACTAGTATCATATATGAGACGCGGGGATTAGGTTTACCAGTTGTGAAAAAGCGGGGTTCTAACAACCATACCCAATATTTCATTTAGCAATCTGTATGGACTAACTCCAATATACTTTCAAAAGAATCAATTAGACAGTTAGACTCAATCTTTAAAAAAAAGTATATCCAAGAGTTATATCTCTATTTCTCAATTCAATCTGCAATCAAACAAATAGGAATTTGCGAGCCCGATTGAATAAAA
>NC_039361.1:0-49685 GCF_003573695.1 Papaver somniferum
CAATTTGCAAATATGATTTGGTACCTTTATATTATTGTTATATTACTTTGTGGTTTTAAACTATTTAACCTTGATCAAAGCTGGTTAGGGTATATTAAACATAATGTTGTTATCGTTCAGTTTTATGTGGTTGATTTGGAGGTAACTTTTTGTTTCCCCAGTGGAGATATTCAATATCTTTGTAGTGTCAGTATGATATGTTGTGCTGATTTTTTAAGTTGTCCGATTTCTTCTTTACTGTATGTATTTAATCCTTTTAGACACATTCGATTATCTGAATAATCCGAAGACTTGAAAGTACAATACCCAATCACGGGCAATCAATGTTTACTGCTGTCGGAGGTGTTGCTCAGATTTTAGTTAGCAGTCCATGCAAGGATGAGGATCCAATTTTAATCTGATATATATTAGCGTTCTTCACATGACCGGTCAGTTCTGTCCTTATTTAAAGCTGGTTGTGTTTCAGTAAATGTGGACAATATTATATCTGATATGTAAAGTTGTTATTTTCTATAGATGCGGGATAAACTATGACTTTCTTGATGAAGACAATTCTTATGGGTGCATTTTATTGAGGTGAAAACTGATTTCATTCTGACAGTTTTCTTGTAACTTGTAAGCCTTCTTTTTCCTCATTTATACCTTGTAAGTCTTAGTTTTGAACTGGTCTCTTTGACCTAGGCACCCTCAGCACCAAAGATCTTCAATACCATGATAAGGTATTGTTTGCTCAACGAAATGGAAAACTGGCTAATGCCTATACAAATCATACGGGTATGTGATTTAATCATTATCATTTTTCTGTTTTTTTACTATGTAAATCTTTATACATCTAAACTTTCTTCGGGACCATTTCATGCGCAACCACAGGTGCTTGCTGCCAAAGATAAAGAAACAATTTACAACATGCTTCCTTACCTTTGAGTGTAGACCATGTTGAAGATCCATTTGAAATGCAATCTGTAATTTGGTCTCAGGTCCCCATTTTCTAGTTATAGATGACTTACCGTGGTTCTATAATACACAATAATTAGTATTACTCTCTTTCATGATTAGTTCAACTTCCCCGAATAACAATTTTTAATAGCTTTCTGTATGAATGTCGAAGTTGTAAGTATAACTCAACTTACATCAACATATACTCTAGAAACAACACTTACTCTCTCATCCACTCTTCAACATTGATACAAATTTGTATGCATGTTATATGATTTTTTTGAGTAGGGGTATTTCTTTTCTGTGGATGCTCACTGGAATAAAGTGATCAACTTTAATTAACCAAAGAATTAAACTTAACAGGTGATCCCTTGTATGGAACGTTCAGTTCTGGATCAACTTTCATACTATTTTGCTGCTTGGCTAGCTGCTTATGCTTATCCAACTAGTTAAGAGAAGACGAAGTCCTGGTAATTCAACCCTGTCAAGTTTTCAGATATTAGACCAGTACTCCTTCATTAAGCCTTGCTGATATGTATTTTTTGATTTATCTCAACGCTCGGCTAGCTGCTTATCCCACTACGTTAAGGGAAGCCTTGGTAATTTAACCCTGCTGAGTATTCCATTGTTTATCCTTGATGTTATGCATTTCGTGATTTGTATGCCAGTTAACAGACTCCAGCTTGGAGGAAAACAAAGAGAAGAGTTCTTACCGTATCTCCCTGTCCAGCTCCAAATGCCCTTCAGTTAAAATAAGGGATACTCTCTCTCAGGGTACCTATTATATGTTCGTCTTTCTGTCCATCTCTCATCCTTTCTTAGTTCATTTTTGATTTCAGGAGTTTCGGGATTTGGATCAGGCTTCTTATTGTCAATAATCCAGTAATAAACAAAGATGTAGCACACACTTGTAAGTTGTAACTGGTACTGGAAGTGGGGCATAAACTAGGTAAGGTAAGTCAAAGGGCACTTGAAAGTTACAATTTTAACCAGAAAAATAAAACCTATTCTACTTTTTGCCTAATGACCAGTAAGAAAGGAATAATGAGAAAAGTTTTCTTTCAAAAGCAAGTTCTCTCGTTGTTTTTGTCGATATGTATGACGAGATTCTGCTCTAGTCTTGTTTTTTGTTCTAGACCTTTCCACTTGACAGGCAATCTAGTCTTCATTTTCTGGCAGAATATTTTGTTATTTCAAAGTCCATCTTCAAACGTTTTTCCGCCAAGTCATTGAGTTAACAAGCAGATTACCAATTTCATTTTGGAAAGGGAAAGTCGGGGAACTTAAAATATGGAGGAACATATATAAAGCCCCAGAAATACTCTTCAAGTCTTACTTTGTGACGTTGTATATAAATTGCAATATAAGTTCATGAAATTTTCTATTAATTTTTTGCCTATTTTTAATATTTGTGGTGTACGGATGTCTCCGGTACTTGCACATTGTAAGATCTTTACTGTAATTTGACGAATACACTTTGTTCATTTTTCTATGCTTTTACAGTCAAACTACATCCTAGCGGCAGGGTTTGGAGGAGCTCTTACAGTATGAGCCTGCAGAGGCATATGATCAGTAAACAAGACATGGAGTAGGTATGAGATGGAAGTGTCACTGCCTTTCGAAACTTCTTTGGAGTCTTCCACTTGGTACTCTTTTAGGTGGGTGTGTTTTCTTGTTTTCATAATTAGTGGTTCTATTGATATGTCCACAACTAGTAGAATCCATATATCAAGATAGATGTAAACTGTTTTGCACGATATTATCAGATTTAATGAGTGGTAATTTCAGTCAGATTTTGTTACTGTGTTACTTATTTTATGTGTTTGCAAGGCATAAATTAATGCCCAATATCTTCTTACGTGTATGTTTGATGGTTTGGACACGTCGGATAAATGAAATTCGAGACCAATACGCAAATTGGTCACGGTATAATATAAAAATTCGTGTCCAGTAAATGAGTTTGGTCACGGTGTATACACCAGTTCGTGACCTAATACGAAAATTTGTCACGGTGAGCAATAAAAATCCGTGACTATTGAAGTGCTAGTCACGGTGGATTTCACGAAATAGCCGCGGAAATATACCGTGTCCAAATGTCATGACTTTTGGCCTCGCAGGCTTTGGCCACGGTTTTCCCAAAAATGAATTACCTTGACCATATACATTTGGACACGGAAAATTACCATGGCCGAAAGGAATTTTTGTACTAGTGATATCGACACAAAGATCATAAAAGAGAATTCAACAAGGACTAGCAACGTTATGCAGTTTTCTAAAATACTTTAAAAATAGTTTAAGGACTCCGAAAATTCTAAAATTTCGCATGGATGACCCTCATGATGTCTAATATACCAGGTTAAAATTTCAAGACCCAATTCGTTTCCATATAGAAGATAAAATACATCTCTACAACATGTTAATAAACATTCGTTTCACATCAACAATATTTTTCTATGTTAGATATTCATGATAAAAATATTATCCATGTTGCAAACCTACTCCATCAAAATCAGGCATAAAATTTAACTCTAGGTATTAGTTTACCTAAAATTTCAAGCATCATTTTCAATTGTCAAAGAAAAATTATACATATTATAATTTTATAAAATGAAAATAAAACATGATACTTATCGCGTTTAAGTAATTGTTTTCTTTTTGATATCCATGGCAGAATAAAACGTCTTAAAATTGTTGGAAAAATTGCCGAATTTTGTCTGCACAACAAATAAAATCAAACACGAAACAAACAACGTTATGGCTGAGTCGCGGACTAGGTCGCTATCTTTAAGACGTTTCGCGTCTCTGCCCAAGATTGTGCAAGCAGTTCTTCAATGGCGCGTCGTCCCCAGAATAAAACAGCCGAGATTAATCTCTTACACAATCGCTCTTGCACGGTGAGAGGATGTGAAACTTCTACACTTCATTCTTGCTCAGAAACTCATTTAGAAAAATAAGAGATGTTCACACACTTATTTTTCTTTCTCTAAAAATCTTTTCTTTTGTAAACCCAAGTCATAAAAGAAAAATTCTCTCACAACAAAAAGGATTTCAACAACTCTCCAAGTTCTTTTTAACACCAAAACATAAAAGAAAAACTCTCTCACTAAAAATGTTCCAACTACTCACTCAATTCTTTTCATCAAAATCAGATTTATAATAGTCAAAGAATTAAATAAGATTAAATGAAATGCATTAATAAGTTGGTAATTAGCATCATTAACCAATTCAACAAAAAACGGTTTTTGACATTAAAAACGAAATGAATTTATTCTTTAACGGAAAAATAAATGTCACAATAAAACCATTTAAATGAGACACTAATTTATTGGAAATTAATAATATTTTTAAAACATATAATCCCAACATAACCTAAAGCATAGATGGCGCAGTAATCAATCATATACAAGTTCACAGTTTCCTTGTTATTTTCGCACGGTAGTTCCGGAAGTATCTTGAACTCATTGGTGGCTGGGTTCCAAAGACACAAGAATACGGTAAGACTATAGGAAAACCCTAAGCAAACTAAACCGTTACATGAACTTCTCAATGAAACATGATACCGTGGACCTGCAGATTTGAATGGGTGATCCACTTTGACAACACCGTCTTGAAACTCATTCATCCATGCTGCTTCTGACAATGAAGCATAAGGTATAGACTGCAATGGGTAATTAGACTTGCTAATCCATCAAAATCATGAAGAATGAGATTGTAGTTATTCATTTGGATATTAAAATCAAGATGCATTTTTACAAAGTGAGAACTAGAAATTCGATCTAACCAATTCTTACAGACACACTTGCATACAAATGTGGTTTTCACTGGTACCCTTATAAGGATTTGAAGGTAGACGTCTTCTGGAATGTTGGACATTTTTGCTTCTCTTGTTTCTAGTTTCGTGGAGTGTGAGGCAGATAGACAGAAATTAGGGTTGTTTATTTTCTTAGGTTAGAGAAATCAGTGCATTGCATTCATCTTTATAGGAAAGCCATGTTAATTAGTATTTATGGGTGGGATTTGGTATTTAAAAACCAACAAGCCATATATCCATACATTTGGCTAAGGAATTACAGCACAAATTACAGATTTATAGATTAAAATTTGCCTTGTGTTTTCAAAAAGAGAATTTGGTTTTCCATATTTACTACCCCGAATTAAATCCTCTTAATTGTTTTCCTCATATTTCCTATTTGAAACCCTGAAAAATCATAAATACTCTTTTCTATGTACCTTATTTGACAAACATTGAACATAGCCATAGCAGATTCTTTCTCATTAAACCAAAGATTCCGGCGACAACTGTACGTTGTAAGGATAAACCAAAGTCCAACAGGTTAACGTTTAAATCATGCAACATAAACTCAGGGAACTTGAACAACTAAGAGTGGACCGCTGACCAAGGTGGGATGCCATATCTTAAGCTTTAAATCATGAAGCTTAATATACTCTAGGTAGTAGAAGGAACTAGGGATGATTCGCCAGATCCAATTGAATTGATACTCGAATGCACCAAATGAAAATTGGAGTACCCCAGATCTTAATGAAGCAATAAAATCACACACACAAGGAGACACACGTAAGTTTTTATTTTTATTTATAAAGTATCTCTTTTATAAGACGGAGTCTTATCTTCTCTTTCAAAAAAAAAAAAAAAAGACGGAGTCTTGCTACCTACAAAGCTTAGGTAGCTAATAAGATACAAAGAAAAAACCATATTCAAATGACATGTAAACCTCAGACCTCTTAGCACAACCAGCAAGTGCTGGACTTACTGATGGCCCTTACTGATCTTCTGTTAAACACTTGCTTGTAGCACACATTCACCCCATATACCATCTAGCACACAGTATTATTTTCTCTAAATCTCTTAATAAAATTTCCTAACCATATATATGCTTGATGGGTAAGAGTTCAAGAGGATATTTAGTCCCTGGTGATTCCTTCATGTTTAGGTCTTCCATCTTCGATCCTTTAGGCAAACACCAATCAAAAGTGTACAACACATTTGCGAGGATGAGCTCCGTTAACACAATTCCCATATTAACTGCTGGGCAAACCCTTCGACCACCCCCGAAAGGTAAGTAGTCAAAATTCTGGGTACCGACAAAATCGATGGAGCTATCCTTGAACCTCTCTGGCAAGAATTCTAATGGATTTTTCCAATATTCTGGATTTCTTCCAATCGACCATGCATTTATTAGAACCTTTGTTTTGGGGTATATGTCGTATCCATCAATTTTGCTGTGTGTGTTGCTTTCTCGTGTAATAAATGGACCTCCTGGATGCAACCTTAGCGTTTCTTTAACTACCATTTTCAAGTATCGGAAACTATCAAGGTCTGATTCCTCCACCTTCCCTTTTGATCCCACATAGTGTCTGATCTCTTCTTGAAATTTCTTCATTTCTTTCGGATTTTTAACCATTTCTAGCATTGCCCAAGAGACTGTTACAGCCGACGTGTCTACTCCACCGAGAAATATATTCTGATAGTTTTTACACAGAAAAGTTATATATAACAACATATGTACCATAAGTTAAAAATTAAAAAGAGAAAAAGAAATTACCAGAACGATTGCTTTAATATGGTCATCAGTGAGATGAATTGTACTCGTTTGATCCTTCTTTATTGTAAGCAAAACGTCTATGATATCTTCTTCCTGTTTCACTCGCTTCGGGTTTTCATGTTCGCCTATGATTTGTTGAAAAAAATCATCCAATTCATGGAAGCATTTTTCAGTTTTAGCATGGATGCCAGTGATCCTATCAATAATCCAGCCTACCTTAGGAAAGTAGTCGGATGCATGATAACCGTTCAACATGCCGACTTCATAAAGAATTTTTGTAAGTCTTCCATTATCAAATATATTTCTACTTTCACTGGCTGTGCAACCAAAAGCAACTCTACAGATTGTTTTAAGTGTAAAACTTGATGACTTTTCAAAGACATTCACGGGAGAAGTATTTGAAGAAGATGATATAGAATCCATCAAAACATCAATTTCTTCCGCCCTGACTGCCTTAAAAGATTGCACTTTTTTCATGCTAAAAAGTTCAAGTATGCATATCTTGCGAATCTCTCTCCAGTACTCTCCACGATGTGTAAAAGTCATATCTAAGTAATCATACGTAACCCGTTTCCGTCCAGCGAATTGAATTCTATTACAAAAATGAAGATCATGTGTTTTCATGACTTGTTCGGCAGCTTTGGCGGACGAGATTACAACTGTTGGTACACTACCAATCTGTAGAAGCATGACTGGTCCATATATTTTAGATAGATGTGGTAGTGTTTGATAATTCGGTTTCCCGATTTGATGTAAATTACCAACGATCGGAAGCTTTGGAGGACCAGGTGGAAAGTTGGGTTTGTATTGATTACCATTGTTTCTGGTTCTTAATGTACTGAGAAGATATAGAGGAAGGAGGAGTATAAAAGGAAGAAGTAGAAGGAAATTGGTAGAAAGAACTTCCATGCTTATACGAAATGAGACAGTTATCTCTTTTGTTGTGAATAGTGGTGTGTTGTAATGCTTTCTTATAAGGTAGCAAATATGGGTTGTGATGATCAGTGGACAATGACATTCGAAAATAAAAGTCATATCAACTTGAAAATCTATCCGTTGCGATATTTCCTTAGCCCACTTGTTAAACAACAAACAATTATTCCCAAGAGTTGTATTATCGTACGCAACTGAACTACATGACAATAATGATGACCTCATGCGTTTAGCGTCAGAATGTGATATTATACTGATGCACAAGGCGCCAGCCTTCGTGACCATGATCTTCCTGTCCCTCTAGGTTTGGACTTATCCTCCGAGAACTTTTCTAATTTTATATTTTTACGAATGATAACTTCTTCGTCCATCTATCTAGTCCCGAGTCTTGTTCTCTAACAAGATAACACTCATGCTTCATCACCCCCACTCCTACCGTAAGTCATTCAACAATTGCGAATGGTTGTTAATATCATGGACGGGCAAGAGGGCGGTTAATATGGCGATTGTGAAGACTAGTCCACTTATTACTGCAGCCACAACTTAGTGTTCAAAATCATGGTTCTTGGATAAGTTTTATGACTGTATCTATCTTTAGTCAATTTCTCATCATCAATGCGAGATGCATAGTCTTTGTTTTTGTATGCCAATGTCTTTAACCTCGTACTTTCTTTGTATCTTCCACAGCCCTGCTTAATCCATTGTTGAATATTCGACAACTTCAATATTCCTAGGAGGCAAACAATAAAATTTCCTGAATTTTGGAATATGAAACCCCCACATACTTTGTCTTCACGTTAAACAGCCAATAACGCGTACATAATCCTGTCCAAGTTGTTTTCTAGATTAGCACCAGTATATATCAATGTCATGATCTTCACCGGAAATACCAAAAATGACATGCATTTCTTTGTTTGAGATATGGCCGCGCCTAATCTCCCACCCCTTTAATGAGCGCAACCAAAAATGAAAGCTCACCCAATTTTGAAATACAACCGTTAGATCTTACAGGACACAAATTCAGCCGTCAGATTTGTTCAGATTCCTTAACTGTTTTCCACGTGAACATTAGTCTGGAACTGGAGGATTTTCATGCTTGAATCTCAACGGTGAGATTTCATTTTGGCGGAAGGATGTTAGGGTAAATACGGTGTAATACATGGGCATATATTCACAGGTTTAATTCATTTTTGTATTTACAAAAATGCCATTTTCGTAAAACATAACGATGAATTAAAACCGTCGTATCTTTTGATTTATATGTCGTATTTTTGTACATCTTTTATGACCGGGAAGTTCTTTAAATTCTCTATGCAAAAAGTATAAACACGAGCATAAAATTTTAATTTTTCATTTGTTTTTATTTTCAAAGGTAATATAAAAGAACGTATATCTTATGTTCATGTATCATATATTTTGATTTTTTTTCAAAGAACATATTAGAAGACATGACGTGCAAAGCATGTGCACTCGACTTGTAATTAATAATGAGGCAATGTTGTGACCGATCTATGATTCATGAAACTCAACGGCAAGCCTTCATCCGTGAGAAAATCTTACAATATTTACGTAGGTAAAATGAATAATTTGGTCATATATGTAATATATATATTCAACGCTTTCATTGCATGCACCTAATTGAACGCTTAAAATTAGAATCATACATATGACTCACAAGAAGAATTATGTGGGCATAATTTAGTCGTCGTCAGGGTCATGGTTGTCATTGTTTTCGATATTCTTGACAGCAATAATGCAGGTAAGTCCTTTTTCATCCAACCCCCACTTGCGGATGATATGTGGGTTTCAAATCCTCGTCAGCCAGTCCACTTCATTTTTTTAATTTTTTGATGGGAAGAGAAGTATAATAGATTAAGGTAGAATGTACAAACAAATTACCAAAAGTAGCAAAAGAAAAGAGAAAACAAAGAACAAACTAAAAGAATACAGTTTCCCAGTTCAGAACAACATGAGAAAAATGTGAATGAATTTGTTTTCTCATTTCATTTTTTTAATACTCAAGACATTTCTATGGATTTACTAGATATTTTTTCCTCTATCTCCTCTCTCTCTCGCTCCTTCTTTTTCAATAACAAAATCATCAAAAATAATCCTTTTCTGCTCAGATTTAGTCCATTTTGGAGCAGATTTTTTCACTATTTCTTGTTTTTCTAGGTTAGTTAGTAATTATAGCTTAATTTTTATTATGTTTTCTTCTTATCTATATCATTATGGTGGTTTTATCTACTCTTTTGAGGTTTATCTTCGCTTTAGTGGCGATTCTTACTTATTGGGTTGGGTTTTAAGATAGATAGTGATGCTCTACAACGCCGAAATCTTTATCTTCATCGGTGATTTTTTTAACAACGGAAGCTTCATTACTAGTTTCAAGAGATTTGAGAAAATCACTCCTATTTTGGGAGCATATCTTTCTAAAGAAGAAAAACAAACTAAATGGTTGAATTCTAGTTCCGAGAAAAACCATTTTTCCTCCAATTTAATCGGAACTTATTCATACTTGTATTTGTCTTACTCCGATAATCTTTCCCTTTTTCTTGTAGGATTTCTCGGTATTGTATTTGTACGGTATGTTCTTGTTACTTTGTATTCTCTTATTTTCGATCTTAAACTCATTGTAACCTTGAATTTTCTTTAATGAAAAGGTTCCTTTTGTTAATATGTACAATGGTTATGGATTCCTTTTGTTAATATATATCCACATAATTCTGATTCAAATCCATAGGGTATAAACTACAATATAGTCTTGCACCATGTTTGTTTACTCCTGACTCATCTATGTCATCTGGATTTGAGTCGTCTGGATCTGACTGATTTCACCTTACTTGAATCGGATTTGACTTAATATGTTTCATTTGAGTCAGCTGACTTAAAAATATGTGTGTCAGTGGTTTGGTCCATGAGTTATGGGTATTTTTTTACTTGACTCAAACGGGTCCGAGTCAGGGATTAGGTCAGAGTCAGAGGTTGAGTCAGATCTGACTCAAAAAGAAAAACAAACGGTCTGAAATCAGAATTGCGACGAGTCAGGGGTTGACTCAGATTCAGATCGCGAGTCAGATGCAAGCAAACACGGTGTTTCATAGGAAAAATTTATCAGAGTCATTTTTGCCATGTTGGCCTAGTTAACTGTTTGTTGGGTAATTTTCTAAAATATATATTTTTGTTTAGTTTTAGAAATTACTGTTTGGTCCTAGGTTGGACAATACCTATACGGGATAACGTCATCGATGATGTATTATCTTTTGATAGTGGCAGAAATACCCTTTTTTTTGTCGGTAACGATAGTTTTATATATAATATAATAATAAAGAAATGTTACAGATTATATTGATAAAATCCCACATAGAAACGCAATTACAAACATTCATAATATGTGAAAGGAACACCTATGAAGATGATGGCCCAATAAAAAAACCTACATAAACCCTAGCCCTAACATGGGGCTAAATATTTAGGAAATCCTTCAAGTCAACTGAACCTTAATTCTGTCGCCTTTCTGACTAGACCACTGCCAGTGAAAAATCCATTCCGGTAAGCACATCATCTTCCCCAACCAACCACCATCACAAGATCACCGCCACTTTTTTCTTCAATAAACAAGTACCTTAACATGAAGAAATCAGTGATCATGTTGATCGAAATAGAAGATGAACCAATAGATGGATTAGCAAAAACAACATCCACATCACTTCAAAAATTGAAAACCCATATCCAAAACCATGAAGACCTTTTTTTTGTATAAAAACAGAAACCTAGTAGAAATCGCCGAAAAAGGCTTGAGAATGGGAACTAGTTTATACAGATCCGTTAATAACCACCACACCTTAACCATAACCACTTCAATTAAAAATCGGTGTGAAGAACCCGTCTCTGTGCACCAAATCAAAACTAGAAACCCCCAAGAAAAATCAGTCGATATTACCCATTAATGGTGAAGATAAGATGCAGAACTGAAAAAGTGAGAAACGCAAATCAAATGAACCAGAATTAAAGAATAAAACGAGAAGCCAAAGGAACACCCTAAAGAAGAAGAAAATGACTAATCTATATACACTAGCCTCCCCAGATCTGGTCTTAAGACCAAATCTGAGCAGGGAAAGCTTAGATCGGAAGGGTTTAGTTTAGGGGGAAAGAGTACTAGAGAGAGGAGGAAAGGTGTTTACTCTATAATGGAAAAAATACTCTTTCGATACCATATACCAGTATATATACTCAATTACTAGAGGAGAATGGAATCATTTTCAGATTTATTTTCTCTCTCCTCTATTTCCAGATCTACTTTATCTATATTTTCAGATAATACCATATATCTTAGGTCTTCTTCAGGTCTTTGCTCTTCTTCGTGAAAAATTCAGTACAAAGGTAATACATGCAAATGCAGAGTCAAATGTTCATGAACAAATTAGAAAAGAGACTAAAATACATGTGCTCGAGCAAGGTTGTACATACTACGGAGGAAAAAAGCTTGAGATGGATAAAACACTAGAATATTATTCGATACAGAAAGATTCACAGCTTCACTTAGTTGCAAGGTTGAGGACACCAATAATAGATTGTCTTTGTAGAGGTGAATGTTAGTGTACGTGCAAATAAAATTGTTGTTGATGATATCCAGTTATTCATTAATATGTCTTCGAAATTGATTGATTGTGCGAGTACTTTCAGTCATAATCACATATTTATATCTGGAGGTGCTGCAGCAGCGCTGGTTACGCTGTTTATTTCACTGATTACAGGTAACAAAGAGTACGTATGCCGAAGAGGCAATGCAACTTTTATTACACCCTTATGCACTTCCAAAATTGAGTACTGCAGATCAACGTCTAATTCAGTTACCCCATCTAGCTTCCACCAACTCCATCAAGAAACATATCATTGTTTGATCATTCCCTCTTCTTGTATCTTCATCCCATCCCAAAAATTAAACTATAATAACTGTAGTTGCAGGAAATCCTATAGACACACCCTTAATGAAATCTTAATAACAATTCATGATCATCTTAAAATTTGTACATTCATTCATAAAATCTTCAATATGATTACAAGACTTGAGAAGAACCCTAACTTGGAAAACAAACAATCTTTCTCTCTCTTCAATTCCAAGTCTAATCTCTCAAAAAGATCTCTCTCTTTACACGGTCGCTCGGTCCCTTATATAGGGATTTTACATAGTGGATGACAACTAACAAAGCCCCTATTTTCGGATCTCGCGTGCGTTGTTGACGCACGCTTATATTGGCCCCTTTCGCACGTACTATACAATATTACACAATCATCACAATTTACTCGTGATTCTTCTGACGTCATCTGATGCGTCATCTTAAGTATACTGTAAGCAATAACTTTCTCTCGTTCATCGAACCATTACTTCGTCCACATAATAGACGTGCGGTATTTAATATCTACATTTTGCCTCTTCTCATGTCGTTTCTTTGGAAAGGAAGCGATATGAGAAACTCCAATTTAAAATGCCGCACTGATTCATATTTTCGTATTCTTTTTAGATGACATATTCCCTTAATTTAAGAGTGACAACTTACGCGTGCCTTTTCAGCTACTCTTGAACTGACACGTCCTTTATAACCGCTTTTTCTTATCCATTCATTCTCAATCATCGCATTAATGGGTGAATATCTCGGGAATCGAGAGTAAATATCTTATTTACTCTTCTTCATACTTCTTTTTACTCTTGGTCTTTTCTTTATTTTCTGCAACTATTTTCTTTTGCTGCTACTCCTTTGATTTCTTCTCGCACTTCCTTTGTTATTTCTCTCCCATCTTGATCTTGATCATATTTTCATTATTCCTCATTCCCATACTAAAAAATGCCTGAAGCTGGTTGGAGAACGAGTTTGGTGCACGGGGTTTCTCGTTATCTGCCCCTGCTGGATCAAAACCTTCATCTAAACTAGGACCTGAATGGTTTTCTCTTGAGGAATGGAGTGACCAAAAGATCATCATTTCGGTGGGGAAACTTCTTGCTGGTCTTCCTATCCCCCTTTATGATCCCAGAATTCCCTTGTTTTATGAGATCCTTTCACATGCGATTTTTTCGCGGGGCATATTTCAACTTAACGGTGATAGTATTAGAACATGTCTTGAATATGCTCGTCGCATAACAGGTTTAGAATCTCAGTACCAAGTGGAGAAGCGAAATCCTGATCATCGAGATGAGTAAATTAATCCTGCTGATTATACCCTAGAATTTTTTTCAAGAAATACGAAGTTACCATCATGAAAAGTAGCGTCTCTAAATGGGGTGTTCGCTTGTCAAGAAAAGATGATTTGCTAAAGAGAAAAGAATCATGCGAGATGTCGATTGGCATGATACTACAAATAATACCGCTCATTGGTCGAACAACACGCGATGGTTAGATTATCCAATCATCTTGGCGGGCCCATACATAACTGGTAGGGATGAACATGGCTTAATTCTTCCCCTTCCTGAGGGACTTCCTGCTTATAATCCTTGGGTATTCAGATGTCTAGAAGAAGAGAAAGTGTTATGCTATCTTTAATTATCTTTATTTCCCTCTTTTTTCTTTTATATTCTACCACTCTTACCTATTTTCCTCATTTCAGATGGCTGATCAAGCAAAAAAAGGCCAAAAAATCGTCTCGAGCGACACCTTCGCACAATAATGAAGTAAGAAATACCTTTTGTTTAATTTTAACAATATTGTTGGCTCTGTTTCTTATCTTTCATTATTCGCGTAGGGGGAGATTGTTAGAGAGGTCTGTGGCTCTGGTGGAACTGTAAGTGTGAAAGGAAAAGGTGTAATTCCCAGTAAGAAGACTACTTCTAAATCCTCTTCCAGGAATCCTTCGAAAAAGAGGAAAACACCTTCTTCTTCTTCTTCGAGTTCTCGATCCAACGAGGATGATGATGACAGTCTTCTTGGTGAAGATCCCTCCATTAAATCTACAATGGATCAAATATCTGGTATTTTTTCTAACTCCGTGACAGCAGTTGGAGATGATTCATTAGCTCACACATGTAAGACCCTTGCGAAGATAATCGATGCGCCTACCTTGGATGATGATTCTCTTCGTGGGGCTGACTCAACTCTGAGCCCAAGTTTTCAATATTCGCTTGCTTCTATGGTAATTTCTTATACTTTCGCGCTTTCCTTAAAGTTGCATCATGCGAAAGTTTCTCACATTTAATAACCTCGCAGGTGTCCCGCTCATCATATGTTGTCTCTTCATACTATGAAAGGAGACTTCACAGACTTGCAGCTAAAAATAATGAACTCAAGTCCCAAACCTCTATTCATGAGAATGATATTGCTGATTTTCGCAAGAAAAACCATCAACTTGAATCTGATGTCACTTCTTGTACAAACAAGATATCCGATCTTCAAAAAAGGAATGATAAACTTAGTTGGTGTGTGATACTTTACTCCTTTTGTCAACCTGTTTATTCATGTCTTTTGCTCCTATTATAATTATCTATTCCTGCAGAGATTTACAGCCTTACTGATGAGGCGACTTCTTTATTTCGCTCTATCCCTCCTCCTGTTGATGGTGATATTCTTCTAGAGTATCTTAATTCTTCTCTAAATAGATTTGCTGATAACAAGTTGAATACCCTTTCCTTGGAGGAGCTTAATGCGAAGTACCAATATCTTTATGTTCACCATAGGAGTGCCTTATCTAATAGTAACGATTTTAGACGTCGTTTTTTAGAAATTAAAGAGATAAATAAAGCTTTGCAAGATAGGATTAACACTCTTATCGCTGAGAAGGATCAAATTGATCTTAGCGGTGCGAAAACTTTAGAGAAATTCCAAGAGACTGTTCATCAAGTTCAAGTGGAACAAGATCGAGCTTTAAGGGAGAGGGACGCACTTGTTGACGAGGAAACATGATTCGTTCTCGACTTCTCATACAAAGCGGTGTCGAATTTTATTGGGCTGCTAGAGTCTTAGATAATGCTATGAATGACTTAGATTTGAATGTTAGCCTTGAGTCAGATCATTCCTCTTTGATTAAAGATATTATTTCCAATAAATAAGGTCGTTCATTATGCCTTTCCATTTATTATTTCTTGATCAATTTTTTGTAAGTGATATTAACCTTCTTACTTTTCCTTTTCAGTGGTTGACAAAGAACTTCGCTGTCAAATTCAGGAGTTGGAATCAAAGATTGCCACTGATAAAGGTCTGGAGGTGAAGCTTATCGCACGTGATTCTAAATACCGCAGGCTAAAGAAATAATTTTCTACCACCGTCTCAAATAATAGCAAGGATGTTATTCGCGTTCGTGATGCAACAATTAAAAAGCTCTGTGCTGAGAATGGAATTCCTCTTTCAAAGTATAAGTTCACTGATATTCCTCCTAATGAAGAAACTTCTGATATCTATGATAGTGAAAGAGAAGATGAAGAATATGAGGAAATTGATGAAAAAGATAATGAATCTGAAGCTGATGGTTCTAAGACTGATGAGATTAACGAAGATAACACACGCAGGAAGTAATTTATTTGCTCTTGAAGATCTTTTTTATCTTGTCGCACTTGTAAAGATTTTATCAATTCCTCGTTCATCAAATATTAACTTCTGAAAACTGCTTCTTTAAGTTAATCTTTTTGGATATTTGGTACTCCTTTATTGTATATTCTCCTTGTTATATACATGTATAAAAAAATTCATTTTCCAGCAAATGAGATTAACTTGGGATAACATCCTTTTAAATGTGCATGGTGACGCCCATTTATAAAGACAAATAAATTATGTGTAAATCTATCATGTGGGGGAGAATAACACCCTTCTAAATGTTTGCATTCCCATATTTGCCTCTGGTATTCGACGACAGATGATTGAATGAATCTAATATGTAAGATTGTGATAAATGTACATATTCTTCTTGTGTCATAGTACGTCTTGTTATTATATATCAGGTTATATATCTTACGCACGTTAATATCATTTCTTCATCACTGTACCTTTTCGTCCTCTTACAAATTTACCTTTACTTTTTGCCTCAGCTATGTTCTTCGTGTTACCATGCGAAATTCTCTTGTTAGAAATTCTCTTTGTCTTATAACCGTGCGACTATATTCCCAAGTTATATTCATCCTGCAAAACAATAATTATTAGCTTCTATATTATTTTTCTCATGAGGTCTTATTTAGCCTTCCTAGTTAAAAGTCTTATTTTGCCTAGTATATGATATTGTTTCTGCGCGACGAAATCGTAGGACGCCCTTACGCTTTCGTGCAGTGACCCATTGATCTCTCATTCTCATCTTCTTGGATTATTGCCTCTTCAGGGTTTATTGTTGCGCAAATATGACAAGTCTTAATGCTCCCGTGAGTAAAATGTCTCATAATATTTGCGTCTTTTGGCACAATTCAGCTCCCTAATGGAGGGTGTCGTCCTTATATTCCCCCTTCAAGGAGACGTACCCCTACCGGGTTAGGGTGGGATCCTCCCATACAGTAATGAAACAATCAGTTTTTTTCGCGGCCTCTTATCCCTCCACCGATATGGCTTATGGTTACAAGACCGCACCCTAAGTGGGGTTTTTTCGGACCGAGTGCATCATAGTCAAGACTTGTCAAGAGCGGCCAGGTACGCTCCAGACGCCTCAGGCACCCCTGACTCAACCGTGTACCTCGGTGCCTTGATCGAGTTTCTGCACTCCTTAGGAGAGACCATGTCACCTAAATATTTCGATTTAGGCGCCTCTCCTGGATGGGTTTTTATTTCAACCCAAATCTCCATGACTCAAGCTCCAGGGTCGGTGTAGCTTTCACTTGAGCCATGCTAACTAGCATCCGAATTATGACGCGCGTTAGGTCTTATTTTTGCCTCTTTCTTTATGAGAACTAGGGTGCATGCAACAATCAGATAGCTAGGTTCCCTGGTTGGAGTCTTTATTTTTGTTGCCTTCTACTAATATCTTATTACGAAGTCTTATTTGTTCCTTTTTCTTATATAATATCATTATAATGAAAAAGATTTATTCAATTGCATTCTTATTTTTGGTTAATACAACTCTGACATCATCTTTTTCTTGACTGATAGCTTATTCATGGAAGACTGTTCCATCTAAGATAAGTTGCTTCTTTCGTTGTCTGTGCCTCTTTGAGTTCACTTATGCTATCAAATATATTGATGCGTATTCGTTCTATTTCTTCTGTCGTGTGAGAATTGCCACATGGACCATATTTCTTCAGGTACACTTGATTCCATAGTTCATTAGATGGATTCCCCTTCTCATTTATCAGCTCATACATTCCATTGTTAACGACTCCTTTGATCTTATATGGTCCTTCCCACATGTTTTCCGTGTTTCCTTTACACTAGTCCAGAAAGGGCTATTAATCACATTTTTAAGTGACAGATTAATATCGTGATTAGGATTTCACGAATAAATTTTGTCATAGGGCCCACCATTTAACATAAATAAACTGTTATTCTCAAACGTGATAAATTACTAGGTGCGTGATTTAATGATGAACCGTTAAGTCACGGAATAAATCCGACAGATATTTTAAGTTTTAATACGCGCAGTACTAAAATTACATTGTGAGCCCCAGAAATGACTAGCCACGTATTATGCCATGTTTTTATGAGTCTGAAAATTGTTAGCCACTGGATTACTTGCCATAATTTTTTTCACCTAGTTCGGGAACGGTCCGATCCGACAAAGCCCAAAACTTCTGGCTTAAGTGGGAAATGGGCTATCGAGACGCACTATTTCTTATATCGATTATATCGACCCAAACTCTCTCTTTACTCTTTATTTATCTATTTCGTTTAACTCTCCTGAGCTAGAACCCTAGCTTTTGTTGCGTATCGGACATGGATTCAACTATGGAATCAGGGTTTTCCTTTATTTTGACAAATTTTTCTTCTTCTATTCAAAGGATTTTTCTTTATTCCTCTTTCCGAGATTAAGGTAAAGTCGATTTCTATTTCCCTTTGAATCTCATCATAGTTTTTTCAGATTATAACTGGTTTGATGTTTGAAAACAAAGGTTTAGGAGAACAATCTCAGTTTTTGTATGTTTTCCTTAGGTTACGCGAAATCCATTTGGATTGATTTGTTGGATTCATTCTCAACTTCAGGTATGATTTCATGCTTGTCTTTGTTTTTTCGTTTTATATTATAAAAATTGTTGTAGAAGAAGCTGAATCTGTTGTCTTTTTTGGTGGAAAAGATATATAATCTTGTTACTACGATTACATATGAACAAATAGTATCAATTTACAAAAAATATCATAGTTTTTGTTTGTAATGATTTTTTTTTTTTACATCTGAAATCATGGTTTTTATTGATTGTGGTTGGTTTAGTAAATCGAGCTAAAACTATGTGTCATGTTATGTTCATAGAGATAATATCCACTGATGTTCTTTATATCAATTGCATTTTGTGTAGTTGGATTTGGATAAAAGCAAGGATGGATTGATTGTATGAAAAACGTTAGTGTTCTTCTTTTTGTTCTACATATTTGAATGTTACCATGGGATCCTTTTAGTATCTGATTGGTTTGATGTGCTTCTTTGTTGTATATTGACTCTTTTGGTTGTGTTTTTTTTCTTTTCGTTTTGGTAACAAGGTACTCCTTGCATTACGGATTGCATAGAAGGAGAAGTTAGGTCAGAAGTAATGAGTAGCTTTGAGGTTAGATGTTTATTTGAGAAGTTTAATTGTTTTTAAATGAGTTAGAATGTTTTATTTATAACTGGAGATAGTTCTTAAATTTCACAGTGTGTGAAATGTCATTTATCGTTTAATAGCATTGGAAAGGATCCTTGGTTTGAGAGACTCCCATGTACCCACAAAGGAACTTATGCCGATGATTTATGGTTGATAGAGTTATGTAATCTGGTATGAACCAATAACAGATTTTATCGATTCGTGTTTCCTTTATGATTCTAGTACTTACACAAACACAAGTGGCTTTCTGAATAGAGTAATTCATCTGAATCCTGTTCAAAAGCATATGATCTGGCGTTCATTTTTGAAACTATAATCTTTGAACCTAGTTCAGCTGTGCTAAAGATAGAGACAAGAGAATTTAAAGCTATCACTTTCTCTTAGGTTAAATCGCTTCTTCGGAATCACATTTCTCCTGATTTCTATGAAATGTATATAGATTTATCGGGTTCTTATGCATCAATTATGGCTAGCCTAGAAGAACTTCTTGTGTTGTTTTCAGTAATGTTGTTTATGTTAATATATGGGGTAACAGATATCAAATAACACATTAATAGTGGATATACTGATCTGTACTATTTTCATGAGATAGAGACTTAAAGTGGAGAATTCGCAAGGTATACCGGTACATTTTAATTTGCCTTGAAACTTTGTTTCTCTTTTTGTATCTTCGTTTTTATTTTAAAAAATTGATTGCCGAACAAATGTCATTATTCTTATTTTCATTATGATGCATAATTTGCTTGATTGGGAACAGGTTTCTGCCTTTCCAATCATGTACATCACTAGCAATAAGTTTGAAGTACTCGATTGAGGGACTACCTAAAGCAACCCTTGGTGGAGGTAAGGATATGAGGCTGTCATAATATTAATTTTTGATCTCTTTACTTCAAACTCATTCTTGTTAATTTAGATCATCCAAATACAAAAAGAAAAAGTTAGTTAATCTTTTTGGGCTCCCTGATCCCCTACCCAAAGACTCAAAGAGTTTCCTCTTTTTTGTGGCTCAGCTTGTGTTTTGTTTCCAGTGAATTTGGGCTTCACTAATATTTTCAAGTGTGCAAGCAATATCTCTTTCTTTCTTTACCTAAGTTTTCTTATTAATTTACTTACATTGGGTATTCTCTCAATTTGAAACAGCTCCACGATATGGAGATGATCACATACAAGATAGAACAACTACTACTGGGGTTTCTGAAACCCAATTTGTTGCGAGCGCAAATGTTTATAGAGCAAAGCCACCAAATGGTGACAATTATGACTGCATGAAATGTTATGCGATAGAGATGATGGAGCACTTGGAAAAGCTCATGTTTCAAAGGGTGAGATGATTCATCGACCAAAAGATTATGTAACTCCTGTAGGAGAGCTTGCAATTAGAGTGGCAAGGTTATAACAGATTGAATTCAGTTTTAATAAGAATTCATGTTGCGATTTGTTTTCAGAGATTCGATGTTCTTGAATGGTATTTTGGGTAATTGATATAAATTTAGTTTCACACTGTTTCCTTTAAGATTCTATTTTGTTTTCAGATTCAGTTAAACCAAAATTAGTTTCAGATACACCAAATCTGAATTGGAATGAGATTCACAAAACCTGTATACCAAAATTTGAAGAGTGACGTATCATTCGATTTAATTAGTAATTTTATTTTTATGAAATGCCATTCCTTATGATGGATATCAACCGTTATTATATTTAACACCCAATAACCGTGATACTGAGGACCTCCCTTATGATAAACATCGTCTGTCATTATATCTAACGTACGAAAACCGTGGTAATAAAAATTGAAAGTCACATATTTTATTTGTCATACTTAATGACGTTTTCTATTTGTCATTTATAAAGAGTCACACTAAATAAGTAACGGTTCGAAAAACATTTAAAAACCGTGACAAATCATGTCATATAACAGACTTCATTCGTCATTTATATCCCCTTCTGGACTAGTGTTACCAGTTCTTTGATATCTAAGTTTCTGCCTCAGCACTAGATCTCCTTCTTGGAATTCACACCTTTGCTCTTGTGCAGTTGTTATCACTTGTGCAGAATTATGTGTTATCTCCTTCTCCTTATTTACAATATTTACCATCAACCTTTCACTACGTTGACTTTCTTTTATCTGTTGTTTCCAGTTTCTTCGCTTGCTTGAGCGCTCTTCACATTTGTCAATGTCAATCTCATGGAATGCTTTTCTTTCATTTGGATCTCCTCTTATTACTCCTACACCTTGAGGAAGAGGAAACTTTATGCATTGGTGGAAAGTTGAAGCCACCCCTAGAATACCATGCAACCATGGTCTTCCAATCAAAGCTTTGTAAGGTGATTCTACATCCACAACACAGAATACTATTTCAGATGATATGTTTTTTAAAGGAATCCGCATTGTTATCTCTCCCTTCGGTTTATTTGCTGTGCCGTTAAAACCGTATATCTTATAAGTAGAGGGAATAAGCTCTTCATCTCGACCACCATAGTTTTGTATGTATGGTAAAATAAGATGTCCACCGAACTACCAGGATCTATTAGTATTCTGTTAATAGCCCATGTATCGCCTTTAATGCAAGTTTGTTTGTGGTCTAAAGGCATTACATGAAAAGCAATCAGAGATTATACAACCACCATTCAGGCCGTAATGGTTACAATGGGCTAAAGGAAATATTAGTACGTAATTGTTTTTATTTTTGTTCTTATTTGTAATATGTAACTAGCAACATCTTCATCATTATGGCTGCTCATTCACTAATTTTCAAATGAGTAGATAGAAAGGGGTGACTACACATCGGATAAAATTGATCGAGGTGTATTTTGTGGAAAGAAGCCCGAAATGTTAATGGAGAATACAAAAATGAGGCTTATAAACAAAAGGGAGACGAAATTGTAAGCTTTCTTATGTGTATAGGATGAGATTCAAAAGAGATATAAAGGTATGGTTTCTGTTAATTTTCTTCTTTCTTGGCGTGGCCCAAAAGACTTATATTCGTAGAAAAGGAAGTATGGGGCTAATGTTGCATTGTATTCTTGTAACTGTTTTATTATTACTACTTATTTTATATTTCTACTAATGAATCTTATTCTGTAGGGTGAAAATACAACATCTTCTTCGGATTTCCTTGAGAAATTTTTGCATCAAGCAACTTGCCATTTAAAAAAATTAGGGGGGGCAGTTTATGCTACAATAGAGGTCAATATTTTCAGTACGGAAACCAATGACTCTGTATGTATTACAGAGGAAGATATTGAGAGTATCTGCAAAACAGAACTGCGAGCATCTGTTACCGATGTTGTGATATACATCAGGTAATGGTAGACGCGGGGTATCAACAATTTAGTTGGCATATAGCCTTATAGCTTTACATGGTTTGTTCTCAGGTATTTGCATCAAAAAGTTCTCTCGGCAAGAAACCAAAACAAGTTTGCCTTTATGGATCCTACTGGTATAACTGCAAGTGCATCCAGTTCTCCAAAAGTGACTCGTGATTTGATAGCAAAGATGGACAAAACAAATGCAGAATTAGTTTTTGTGCCCTATGTGAAGAAGTAAGTATTGGTGTTTGTTGTATGTTTCAATATTAGGATTTAGCACACTTATATTTGGTTTGAGAATGTCCTTTCTTTTCATCTGTTGAACAAGGGGATTTAGCACACTTATATTGGTGTTTGTTGTATGATGAAGCCCCAGATATTTTCTTGGTTACTGGAAGACAATATTAACTTCGGTTGATTTGTATTGTACATTACAACCATCATTGGGTCTTAATGGTTGTAAATTTGAGTATTCAGAGGGTATGGTGGCTGGATTCGCAAGGGGGGCAGCAAGATAAAGATATTGACAAAATCATGCGAAGGTCAATTAGATTTCTCTTTTCATACTAATTTTGTATTCTGATTAAGTGTCTTCGTATTTACTTGAACTTATTTTTATCCAAGGTTGTGGAAGGATGCCTTAAAAAAAGACGCTCGAGTGGTTCTACTGTGTTTGGTTTCCCACAAGTAAGTGCACTAACCTAATTGTGATGATAAATTACGAAATTTGACATTATTAACCCACATATACGTTTCCTGAATATGTAGCATATCCCGCAACATAAAAACAATTGGGAATCTGGATTTTATGCAATGCGATTCATAAAAGAAATCATAGAAGGAAAGCTAATACTGAATAGTACTGTAATGGTTAGTACACTTTTGAAGTTTTCTTGTCCTACTTCAGATTTTCATCTTCTTAATTAATTGTTGATTTTAGAACCTTCTTGTATTTGTTTAAGGCTTTGTATGAAATACGTTATTCTCAAATGCTAAAATGAAACTTCCTTTAGCCAGAACTTGATATGATTGTTATACTTCAAATGCAATATCGCCCTGGTTGATTTCGTGTTCTTTCTGCAGAGGAAGTCTGAGTACGAAGAAGGAGATATCATCGAAGTACGAAGAGAATGGGTGAACCACGTGCTACCGTTATTGGTGACATGAATTGGGAGGAGTACATTTCGATCAGCACTGAACGAGAAATGGAAGTGGTTTCCAATTTCACTGTTTTTTTTATTTTGGATAGTACGAAGAATACTTTTATAAATTTTTTGAATTATGTAACACTTTCACTTGCGGTTAACTTATTGATTTCAACTTACTAGTTCCGTACTATCTATATGTTGAACAGTTTATCAAGTTTGATGACAATGTTAAGAATCGTTTACAATTAATTGCGTTTTAATTGGTACTGAATGCTAAAAATATTTCCATGATCATCTGGGTATTACACAACAGTATACGAAGTTCCCTACAGTTCTTTTCAATAAACTGTTACAGTTCTTTCCAATAAACTGTTACCCTAGTACAGTTTTATGACAGTTTTATTTAGAAAGTGTTACCTTTGTTCGCCAACAGTGACAGGTTTAAGAAGATATTGTTACTTAAGAATAAGAAACTAAGTTTATGATGGCAGTTCTATCTAGAATACGTTACGGTACCTTGTTACTAATAACAGGTTTATGAACTAACTGTTACCCTAGTTTAAGAAATTGGGATTTGAATGACAATTTTAATAAAACAATGTTGCCATAAGTAGTCAACGATGACAGGTTTTAGGGAAAACTGTCACCCAAGTACTAGAAATCAGAGTTCCAAATGACAGTTCTATTTATAAACTGTTACCATAAAACGTCAACAACAACAACAGTTTTATGAAAAAACTGTTATATAATAGTAGGTAACAGTTTCTATAAGACCTTTCGAAACAGTGGCTTTGGTGACAGTCCAAATATTTTTCAAAACTGTCACATAAGTATTTTTGTGACAGTTTTTAACTGTCACCTAAGCCCATTTTTCTACTAGTGTCAAGTGATCATCTTAAAATTTATACATTCATTCATAAAATCTTCAATATGATTACAAGACTTGAGAAGAACCTTAACTTGGAAAACAAACAATCTTTCTCTCTCTTCAATTCCAAGTCTAAGCTCTCAAAAAGATTTCCCTTTTTGCACGGTCGCTCGGTCCCTTATATAGGGATTTTACATAGTGGATGACAACTAACAAAGCCCCTATTTTCGGATCTCGCGTGCGTTGTTGACGCATGCTTATATTGGCCCCTTTCACACGTACTATACAATATTGCACAATCATCACAATTTACTCGTGATTCTTCTGACGTCATCTGATGTGTCATCTTAAGTATATTGTAAGCGATAACCTTCGCTCGTTCATCGATCCATTACTTCGCACACATAATAGACGTGCGGTATTTAATATCTACATTTTGCCTCTTCTCATGTCGTTTCTTTGGAAAGGAAGCGATATGATAAACTCCAATTTAAAATGCCGCACTCATTCATCTTTTCGTATTCTTTTTAGCTGGCATATTCCCTTAAATTAAGAGTGACAACTTACGCGTTTCTTTTCAGCTACTCTTGAAATGACACGTCCTTTATAACCGCTTTTTCTTATCCATTCATTCTCAATCATCGCATTAATTGGTGAATATCTCGGGAATCGAGAGTAAATATCTTATTTACTCTTCTTCTTATTCATACTTCTTTTTACTCTTGGTTTTTTCTTTATTTTCTGCAACTATTTTCTTTTGCTGCTACTCCTCTGATTTCTTCTCGCACTTCCTTTGTTATTTCTCTCCCATCTTGATCTTGATCTTCTTGATCATATTTCATTATTCCTCACTCCCATACTAAAAAATTCCTGAAGCTGGTTGGAGAACGAGTTTGGTGCACGGGGTTTCTCGTTATCTGCCCCTGCTGGATCAAAACCTTCATCTAAACTAGGACCTGAATGGTTTTCTCTTGAGGAATGGAGTGACCAAAAGATCATCATTTCGGTGGGGAAACTTCTTGCTGGTCTTCCTATCCCCCTTTATGATCCCAGAATTCCCTTGTTTTATGAGATCCTTTCACATGCGAGTTTTTCGCGGGGCATATTTCAACTTAACGGTGATAGTATTAGAACAACTCTTGAATATGGTCGTCGCATAGCAGGTTTAGAATCTCAATACCAAGTGGAGAAGCGAAATCCTGATCATCGAGATGAGTAAATTAATCCTACTGATTATAACCTAGAATTTTTTTTCAAGAACTACGAAGTTACCATCATGAAAAGTAGCGCCTCTAAATGGCGTGTTCGCTTGTCAAGAAAATATGGTATTGACGGAGATAAAAGAATCATGCGAGATTTCGATTGGCATGATACTACAAATAATACCGCTCATTCCGAACAACACGCGATGGTTAGATTATCCAATCATCTTGGCGGGCCCATACATAACTGGTAGGGATGAACATGGCTTAATTCTTCCCCTTCCTGAGGGACTTCCTGCTTATAATCCTTGGGTATTCAAATGTCTAGAAGAAGAAAAAGTGGTATGCTATCTTTAATTATCTTTATTTCCCTCTTTTTTCTTTTATCTTCTACCACTCTTACCTATTTTCCTCATTTCAGATGGCTGATCAAGCAAAAAAAGGCCAAAAAATTGTCTCGAGCGATACCTTCGCACAATAATGAAGTAAGAAATACCTTTTGTTTAATTTTAACAATAGTGTTGCCTCTGTTTCTTATCTTTCATTATTCGTGTAGGGGGAGATTGTTAGAGAGGTCCGTGGCTCTGGTGGAACTGTAAGTGTGAAAGGAAAAGGTGTAATTTGCAGTAAGAAGACTACTTCTAAATCCTCTTCCAGGAATCCTTCGAAAAAGAGGAAAACACCTTCTTCTTCTTCTTCTTCTTCTTCGAGTTCTAGATCCAACGAGGATGATGATGACAGTCTTCTTGGTAAAAATACCTCTATTAAATCTGCAATGGATCAAATATTTGGTATTTTTTCTAACTCCATGACAACAGTTGGAGATGATTCATTAGCTCACACATGTAAGACCCTTGCGAAGATAATCGATGCGCCTACCTTGGTTGATGATTCTCTTCGTGGGGCTGACTCAACTGTGATCCCAAGTTTTCAATATTCGCTTGCTTCTATGGTAATTGCTTATACTTTCGCGCTTTCCTTAAAGTTGCATCATGCGAAAGTTTCTCACATTTAATAACCTCGTAGGTGTCCCGCTCATCATATGTTGTCTCTCCAGACTATGAAAGGAGACTTCGCAGACTTGCAGCTGAAAATAATGAACTCAAGTCCCAAACCTCTATTCATGAGAATGATGTTGCTGATTTTCGCAAGAAAAAACATCAACTTGAATCTGATGTCTCTTCTTGTACAAACAAGATATCCGATCTTCAAAAAAGGAATGATCAACTTAGTTGGTGCGTAATCCTTTACTCCTTTTTTCAACCTGTTTATTCATGTCTTTTGCTCCTATTATAATTATCTATTCCTGCAGAGATTTACAGCCTTACTGATGAGGCGACTTATTTATTTCGCTCTCTCCCTCCTCCTGTTGATGGTGATATTCTTCTAGAGTATATTAATGCTTCTCTAAATAGCTTTGATGATAACAAGTTGAATACCCTTTCCTTGGAGGAGCGTAAGGCGAAGTACCAATATCTTAATGTTCACCATAGGAGTGCCTTATCGAACAGTAACGATTTTAGACGTCGCTTTTTAGAAATTAAAGAGATAAATAAAGCTTTGGAAGATAGGATTAACACTCTTATTTCTGAGAAGGATCAAATTGCCCTTAACGGTGCGAAAACTTTAGAGAAATTCCAAGAGACTGTTCATCAAGTTCAAGTGGAACAAGATCGAGCTTTAAGGGAGAGGGACGCACTTGTTGACGAGGAAACATGATTCGTTCTCGACTTCTCATACAAAGCGGTGTCGAATTTTATTGGGCTGCTAGAGTCTTAGATAATGCTATGAATGACTTAGTTGTGAATGTTAGCCTTGAGTCAGATCATTCCTCTTTGATTAGATATATTATTTCCAATAAATAAGGTCGTTCATTATGCCTTTCCATTTATTATTTCTTGTTCAATTTTTTGTAAGTGATATTAACCTTCTTACTTTTCCTTTTCAGTGGTTGAGAAAGAACTTCGCAGTTAAATTCAGAAGTTGGAATCAAAGATTTCCACTGATAAAGGTCTGGAGGCGAAGCTTATCGCACGTGATTCTAAATACCGCAGGCTAAAGAAATAATTTTCTACCATCGTCTCAAATAATAGCAAGGATGCTATTCGCGTTCGTGATGCAATAATTAAAAAGATCTGTGCTGAGAATGGAATTCCTCTTTCAAAGTATAAGTTCACTGATATTCCTCCTAATGAAGAAACTTCTGATATCTCTGATAGTGAAAGAGAAGATGAAGAATATGAGGAAATTGATGAAGAAGATAATGAATCTGAAGCTGATGGTTCTAAGACTGATGAGATTAACGAAGATAGAACAAGCAGGAATTAATTTATTTCCTCTTGAAGATCTTTTTTATCTTGTCGCACTTGTAAAGATTTTATCAATTCCTCGTTCATCAAATATTAACTTCTGAAAACTGCTTCTTCAATGTAATCTTTTTGGATATTTGGTACTCCTTTATTGTATATTCTCCTTGTTATATACATGTATAAAAAACTTCATTTTCCAGCAAATGAGATTAGCTTGGGATAACATCCTTTTAAATGTGCATGGTGACGCCCATTTATAAAGAAAAATAACTTATGTGTAAATATATCATATGGGGGCGAATAACACCCTGCATTCCCATATTTTCCTCTGGTATTCGACGGCAGATGATTGAATGAAGCTAATATGAAAGATTATTATAAATGTACATATTCTTCTTGTGTCATAGTACGTCTTGTTATTATATATCAGGTTATATATCTTACGCACGTTAATATCATTTCTTCATCACTGTACCTTTTCGTCCTCTTACAAATTTACCTTTACTTTTTGCCTCAGCTATGTTCTTCGTGTTACCATGCGAAATTCTCTTGTGAGAAATTTTCTTTGTCTTATAACCGTGCGACTATATTCCCAAGTTATATTCATCCTGCAAAAAAATAATTATTAGCTTCTATATTATTTTTCTCATGAGGTCTTATTTAGCCTTCCTAGTTAAAGGTCTTATTTTGCCTAGTATATGATATTGTTTCTGCGCGACGAAATCGTAGGACGCCCTTATGCTTTCGTGCAGTGACCCATTGATCTCTCCTTCTCATCTTCTTGCATTATTGCCTCTTCAGGGTTTATTATTGCGCAAATCAGTTGTTTTCGCGACCTCTTATCCCTCCACCGATATGGCTTATGGTTACAAGACCGCACCCTAAGTGGGGTTTTTTCGGACCGAGTGCATCATAGTCAAGACTTGTCAAGAGCGTCCAGGTACGCTCCAGACACCCCAGGCACCCCTGACTCAACCGTGTACCTCGGCGCCTTGATCGATTTTCTGCATTCCTTATGAGAGACCATGTCACCTTAATCTTTCGATTTAGGCGCCTCAGCTGGATGGGTTTTTATTTCAACCCAACACGCAAGCACATTACAGAGATACAGCAACAGCAGTACTCCATATTTCGGCAAAGCTAATATTAATATTATCTCTCGGCCTTGAAAATTTGTACGATTCCTTTAGAGTTACATCCCCACTCTTACCATTATACCAAACTAAATCACCCCAACTTCTATATGCTTTGGGTCCTTCGTTGTTACTGAAATTGAATTGATACTCGAATGCATCAAATGAAAATTGGAGTAACCAGATCCTAATGAAGCAATAAAATCACACACACAAGGAAAAACACATAAGTTTTTATTTTTATTTATGAAGTATCTCTTTTATAAGACGGAGTCTTGCTACCTACAAAGCTTAGGTAGCTAAGATACAAAGAAAAAATTAACAGCTAAGATGCAAAAAAAAATTAACCATATTCAAATGAGATGTAAACCTCAGACCTCTTAGCACAACCAGCAGTGCTGGACCTACTGATCTTCGGTTAAACACTTGCATGTAGCACACATTCACCCCATATACCAACTAGCACACAGTATTATTTGCTAGTTACATATACGAACTAGCACACACTTTTAGTTTCTCTTAATAAGACTTCCTAACCATAAATATGCTTGATGGGTTGGAGTTGAAGAGGATATTTACTCCCTGGTGATTCCTTCATGTTTAGGTCTGCCAACTTGGATCCTTTAGGCAAACCCCAATCAAAAGTGTACAATACATTTGCGAGGATGAGCTCCGTTAACACAATTCCCATATTAATTGCAGGGCAAACCCTTCGACCACCCCTGAAAGGTAAGTAGTCAAAATTCTGGGTACCGACAAAATCGATGGAGCTATCCTTGAACCTCTCTGGAGAGAATTCTAATGGATTTTTCCAATATTTTGGATTTCTTCCAATCGCCCATGCATTTATTAGAACCTTTGTTTCGGGGTATATGTCGGATCCATCAATTTTCCTGTCTCTGTTGCTTTCTCGTGTAATAAATGGACCTCCTGGATGCAACCTTAGAGTTTCTTTAACTACCATTTTCAAGTAACGGAAATTATCAAGGTCTGATTCTTCTACCTTCCCTTTTGATCCCACATAGTGTCTGATCTCTTCTTAAACTTTCTTAATTTCTTTCGGATTTTTAATCAGTTCTAGCATTGTAGGGGTTAAATATCGCACCCATATGTATCTTGCGAAGGGGTACCAGTATAATGGAGCGAGCCGAGTTCGCAGGTAGCACATCCTAGATGACAGAACCAATGACGTCATGAATTCACGAGTAAAGCGTGAGGCCAGTGCGAAGTTCCAGAGCACGTACGAGAAGATCTCATACATGGGTGCGAACACATCGCACGTCAGATCCGAAAATAGGGGATTTATTAGCTGCCCTCTACTATGTAAAACTGTTATATATAGGACCAACCACCCTTGTGTTGAGGGGGGAGATCCTTTTGAGAGTTGAGGTAGAACTATAGGAGATAGAAAATTATTTACTCCTCAAGTTAGGGTTTATCTTCTTCTTTCTTGTATTGATTTCTAAACTTGATAAGATTCATATCTGTGTTCTTCATGATGATTTCCTAGTTTGTTAGATAGATTACCTAAGGGGTGTAGTAGTAAGATTTATCACTACTACAAGGATTGCCCATGAGACTGTTACAACTGACGTGTCTACTCCACCGAGAAATATATTCTGATAGTTTTTATACAGAAAAGTTATATATAACAACATATGTACCATAAGTTAAAAATTAAAAATAGAAAAAGAAATTACCAGAACGATTGCTTTAATATGGTCATCAGTGAGATGAATTGTACTCGTTTGATCCTTCTTTATTTTAAGCAAAACGTCTATGATATCTTCTTCCTATTTCACTCGCTTCGGTTTTCATGTTATTAGAGTATAAGAAGTGTGTGATAAAAGTGTGTCAAGTCAACTGGTATCATTGACTTGACTTGTCTTTAATATGTCTGTTGTAATAATACAACGTATGATTATCTTTAAATATTCTGTAATAATACTCCTTGTAACTAACTGAAAGTATTCTATTATTCAATAATAAAAAGTTTACAAGTTTCTCATGTTATCAGACGATCCTGAGAGTACTTTTCTTTTCATCTGCTGAAAATCTTTCTCAATAATCTTTTACAACAAACAACGAATCATAAAATCTTTTCAATACCCTTTTTGATTCAGATTAATATACAACTTCTTTCAAGATTTTTTAGGTCAAAATTCAATCAAGAATTTATTCAAGATTTTGATTTGGTTAATGTCAACAACGATCGTTTACAGAAGAAGAAAAGCCATGGTGTCTGCTTCAAATTCCGCTGCTATGGGTACTACTTTTACCTTTACTTTCACAAATATTTCGAATTTTGTTTCTGCAAAGTTAGGTCCCAATAATTTTCTCTTGTGGAGAGATCAGATGGAATTAATTCTTGTGTCCACTGATTTGTATGGGTATGTTTCTGGTGATGTGGTTGAACCGGTTAGAAATTTAGAAATTGATGGAGTTCTATCTTTTAATCCTCAATGGGTTCTTTGGAGAAAGATAGATTGTTTTGTAACAAGCTGTATGAAAGCTACTTTTACAGATTCTGTATCTGGTGATGTATTAGGATTATCTACTTCTAGAGAGATTTGGGCATATCTTGAAGCCACCTTTCAGAGTCAATTCGTAGCAAGAAAGAGTATGCTTAGGAATAAATTGCATAACGTCAAGAAGAGTAACTTGTCTGTTTTAGTTTATCTACAAACTATTAAGACTATAGCTTATTTATTAGCAGTTATTGGAGAAAGAGTGAGTGATTCTGATTTAGTAATGTATGTTCTCCATGGGCTAGGAAGAGATTTTGATACTTTTGTTGTAGTTGCTCAGAATAGAGAAACTCCATTCACCTTTGCAGAGTTGAAACCCAGATTATTGAATCATGAACAGTGGTTACTTGAGCAACAACAAGACTCTAGTGCTCTATATGATTCGCAGCATTCTAATGCATTATATTCCAAGGATGGGAATAATGGTAATAATTTCAATGGTAATGGAAGAGGAAAGTCAAGGAATTTTTCTGGTAACAGCAATGGCAATTTTAAGAATCCTTATGGTTTTAAGACTAATTCAGGATATACACCAATAAATACATCTCAACAAGGAACTGTGTCTGGACAGAACAATGGTGGTATGAGAGATTTTTCTTCAGTTGATTGTAAAATTTGCAGAAAAAAGGGTCATTATGCCATTAGATGTTATTTCAGATATCACCCTCCAACATTTACAAATCCAGCAAATGAAGTGCAACATCAACAAGATTTTACTACTCTAAATAAAGAAAATTCTTATGGTGATACTTCTACAACAAATCATTGGATATCTGACTCTGGTGCTACTGCACACATGACAGGGGATGAAACTTTATTACAAAATACTTCTTCTTACAAGGGCAAGGATCAAGTGCAAATTGGAAATGGTAACTCTCTTCTTATATCTTCTGTTGGTTCTTCTAGTATTCATACTTCTAGAAATACTTTTAAGTTGAATAAAGTAATGCTTGTTCCTGCCATGAAGCATAACTTACTTTCAGTTGCCAAATTCACTAGAGATAACTCAAATTTTATCCTTATGGCTATGAAGTTAGGCATTTATATTCTGAGGTGATTATGGCTCATGGGAAGGTAGTCAATAATTTGTATCCTATTATTAACACTCCTCCTGTACAGTATTCTTTATCTGCTCCTTCTCATGTTTGGCATGTTATATTAGGGCACCCTTCTAATTTAATTCTTCAAAAACTTCATTCTGCTCAGAAGATTGTTTTTAGTTCTTCTTTGCCAACTACACGTTGTCATCCATGTCAGCTTGCAAATAGTAAGAATCTCCCATTTCAGTTATCTCCTTCTCATGAACAAAAACCATTATCTTTCATACATTGTGATGTGTGGGGTCCTACTATTCCATCTCTTAAAGGCTATAGGTATTATATTCTGTTTGTTGATGATTATAGTAGATTTCATTGGACTTATCCAATGAAATTGAAATCTGATGCTTCTAAGTGTTTTCAACATTTCAAACCTCACACACAAAATCAACTTTCTACTAAAATATTAGCTTTTCAAGTTGATGGTGCAGCAGAACTAGTTAAAGGTCCATTTCAAAACATATTGCAATCTGGTGGTATCAAAATCATAATTTCTTGTCCAAGAACACCTGAAATGGTTCAACAGAAAGAAAACATAGGAAAATTACAGAAATGGGCTACACTCTTTTGTTTAATTATTTTTGTCCAAAGGAATACTGGTATGATGCTTTTCTTACTGCTTCTTATATCATCAATAGAACTCCAACAAAAGTTTTGCAGTTTAAAACTCCTTTTGAAGTTTTATTTGGTAGTCATCCTGATTTCAGTTCTCTCAAAACTTTTGGCACCATATGTTATCCTAATCTTTCTCATTCAAGAGTAGATAAACTCTCTCCTAAGTCTGTAAAGTACATTTTTCTTGGTTATAGCCCACTTCATAAAGGTTATAATTGTTATAATCCAATTACTAGAAAGCTTTATGTTTCCAGACATGTTGTCTTCTCTGAAACATAATTTTATTTTTCTCCTTCATCTGATTCATCTCGAATGGTATCCTGTATTGATAATGTTCCTTCTTCTTTATCTACTGAAATCATTCCTGCTAGTACTGTTGTTATTAGGTCTCAGTATCTCCAAACCAAAAATATTTCCAGATCATGTTTCTCATTATTCTATCAAACATCCTCTTTCTTCAAAGTAAACATCTTTATTAACTACTTTAACTGAACCAAAGAATTTTAAGGAAGCTATGAAGAATCCAGATTGGAAAGTGTCTATGAAAGATGAATACATTGATTTGATGAATAATGATACTTGGAGATATGTTGCACCTACACATCATATGAATATCTTAGGTTCTAAATGAGTTTACAGGGTCAAAAGAAAATCATATGGTTCAATAGATTAACTGAAATCCAAATTAGT
This sequence comes from Papaver somniferum, assembly GCF_003573695.1. Lineage (NCBI taxonomy): Eukaryota > Viridiplantae > Streptophyta > Magnoliopsida > Ranunculales > Papaveraceae > Papaver > Papaver somniferum. Next base: position 34,025 of record NC_039361.1, read on the forward strand.
GGCTAAAGGCTATGATCAACAAGATGGTATATATTTTAATGAGACCTTTAGTCCATTGGTAAAATCTCCTATAGTCAGAGTAGTTATGTGATTAGCTATTACTTACAATTGGCCAGTCAAGCAATTGGATGTTAGTAATGCTTTTTTACATGGGTATTTAGATGAAACTGTATATATGTCACAACCTCAAGGGTTTCTTCATCCAGATTATCCTTCTCATTATGTGTGTCAATTGAAGAAAAGTTTGTATGGGCTTAACCAAGCTCCAAGATCATGGTTTAATAGATTTAGCTCTTTTCTTATTCATTCTAGTTTCAAGAAGTGTGTTGTTTCAGATAACTCCATGTTTTTCAAGTCAACTGGTAGTGATATAATTATCTTACTTTTGTATGTGGATGAAATCTTATTAACTGGTAGCTCTACTGTGCTTATTATTGATCTTATTACTTCATTGAAGAAAGAATTTGCAATGAAAGAGTTTGGATATTTGGCATTATTTTTGGGAATTGAAGCTGTTAGAACTAGTGATTCTATCTTACTGACACAAAAGAAATGTACATTGGAACTTCTTGAAAAGTCTTCTAGGTTATCTATTCATGATGGTGTAAAATTAGATGATCCTAGTCATTACAGGACTCTTGTAGGATTGTAAAGCTTGTGATACTCCAGTGGTTAAGTCTTCTAGGTTATCTATTCATGATGGTGTAAAATTAGATGATCCTAGTCATTATAGGACTCTTGTAGGTGCATTACAGTATTTGACAGTTACAAGGCCTGATATTTGCTTTGTTGTTAATTATGTATCTCAATTTATGCATTCTCCTTCTGATTTGCATTTACAACTTGTTAAGAGAATATTGAGGTACTTAGAGGGCACAATTGGTCTGGGGATTACTTTGAGAAAAGGTGATGTTCATAGTTTAAAAGCATATACAGATTCTGACTGGGCAAGGTGTTCAGATACAAGAAGATCAACTTCTGGTTTTGTTGTATTCTTGGGTTCAAATTTGGTTTCTTGGTCATCCAAGAAACAACCTACAGTTTCTAAATCCTCTGAAGAAGCTGAGTACAAGTGTCTTTATGTTGCAGCTGCTGAGTTAAAATGGTTTACATACTTATTGTCTGATTTGAAAGTTGTGGTTAATTTTGTGCTCTTGTTCTGTGATAATACAAGTGCCCTGGCATTGGCATCTAACCCAGTTTTTCATGCCAGGACCAAACACATAGAAATACAGTATCATACTGTAAGGGAGTTGGTTGAGGAAGTTTCTTAAAGCTGCAACATATTTAATCAGAAAATCAATTAGTAGATATTTTTACAAAAAGCTTATGTTATCCTGCTTTATCCAAGCTTTTGGGTCTTCTGTTAGGTTCTTCTTCAGCATCTCAATATGCTTCTTCTTCAGTAGAGATTTCAGAGATTGTTTCTCAGTCCTTTTTATGATGCTTTTATTTTAGCATTTTTTTTGTTCTGTTTCAATCAGCTAATGTGTTATGTCAGTATCTGCTTGCATGGGGTATATTAGAGTATAAGAATTGCGTGATAAAAGTGTGTCAAGTCAACTGGTATCATTGACTTGACTTGTCTTTAATATGTCTGTCGTAATAATACAACTTATGATTATCTTTAAATACTCCATAATAATACTCTTTGTAACTAACTAAAAGTCTTATATTATTCAATAATACAAAGTTTAAAAGTTTCTCACATGTTCTCCTATGATTTGTTGAAAAAAATCATCCAATTCGTGGAAGCATTTTTCAGTTTTAGCATGGATGCCAGTGATCCTATCAATAATCCAGCCTACCTTAGGAAATTAGTCGGATGCATGATAACCGTTCAACATGCCGACTTCATAAAGAATTTTTGTAAGTCTTTCATTATCAAATATATTTCTACTTTCACTGGCTATGCAACCAAAAGCAACTCTACAAATTGTATTAAGTGTAAAACTTGCTGACTTTTCAAAAACATTAAAGGGAGTAGTATTTGAAGAAGATGATGTATAATCAATCAACACATCAATTTCTTCCTCCCTGACTACCTTAAAAGATTACACCTTTTCCATGCTAAAGACTTCAAGTATGCATATTTTGCGAGTCTGTCTCCAATACTCTCCATGATGACTAAAAGTCATTTCTAAGTAATCATATGTGAACCGCTTCCGGCCAGCGAATTGAATTCTATTACAAAACTTCGGCGGACGAGTTTAGAAGCATGACTGGTCCATATATTTTAGATAGATGTGGTAGTGCTTGATAATTCGGTTTCCCGATTTGATGTAAATTACGAACGATCGGAAGCTTTGGAGGACCGGTGGGAAGTTGGGATTGTATTGATTACCATTGTTTCTGGTTTTCAATGTACTGAAAAACATATAGAGGAAAGAGGAGTATAAAAGGAAGAAGTAGAAGGAAATTGGTAGAAAGAACTTCTATGCTTAAGTGAAATTAGACAGCTATCTTTTTTTTTGTGAATAGTGGTGTGTGGTAATTAATGCTTTCTTATAAGGTTGTAGTTGCAGGAAATCCTACAACCACACCCTTAATGAAATATTAATAACAATTCAAGTAATCATCTTAAAATTCATATATTCATTCATAGAATCTTCAATATGGTTACAAGATTTGAGATGAACTCTAACTTGGAGAACAAACAATCGTTCTCTCTCCTAAATTCCAAGTTTAAGCTCTCAAAAAGATCTCTCCCTTTACATGGTCGCTCGGTCCCTTATATAAGGATTTTACATAGTGGATGACAGCTAACGAAGCCCCTATTTTTAGCTATTACTTTAAATTCTATCATTGCGAGAATTTCTCCTCTTTTATAAGTCTGAATTTCTTCATGCAGATTCTAAAAAATCGCACCAGTCTACCATCTCCCAGCTAAGATCTGATCTGGCCAAGGTTCGCAAAGAGCGTGTGAAACAAACAAAAATATCCAAAGATCTTTCAGTTGCACTCAGTTCTTCTCGTGACCGAGCTGAAAGGAGGTGTTCGTTTCTTCAAGATTTTATGGAGGTTGATAGAAGGAATGCTGAGAAGGGTATCGCTCTCCAAGCTCACACTAAAACTCAGACTCTTGTCAATAAGATTCTCCTGAGAAAATCACTTCCTCCGGTTATTTTTCCTCCTCTTGAGATAAGCGATGATGAAAGACTCCCTGTTCCTGATAGTGACTATGATCATATAAGTGATGGGGAAAAAGATATTAACATTCTACATCAAGAAAATCAACTTGGGGAGGACAAATCTGGTGAATATTTATCCAAAGATCCTGAGAGTGAAGTCAACATCGAAGATTCTGCAGTTGTTTAAGATTCGCCTTCTGATAATGTTTAGCCTTTTTCTTTTCTTAGTTTCTTGTTTCTTCGCAAATGTATTTTGGGGTACTTCAAACATTCACTTACTTTACATATTCGTTTCTTGATAAGGAAGATAATATGCCTTTTCTTTCAATCTCCATACTTGCCTCTTATTATTTTCCTAGAAAGAAACGTGAAGTAATTTTAGATATTCTCTTATGTAACACGCAAAATATTGTTAGCGCGAATTTGTGTTTTCTCATGAGTTCTTATCATGCCTTCCTAAGTAAAGGTCTTATTTTGCCTAGTATATTATATTTTTGTTGTGCGACGAGATCGCAAGACGTCTTTACGCTTTCGCGCAATGACCCATTGATCTCGCCTTATCATTTTCTTGTATTATTGCCTCTTCAGGTTTTATTGTTGCGCAAATATGATAAGTACTAATACTCCTATGAGTTAAAAGTCTCATGATATTTGCGTCTTTTGACACAATTCAGCTCCCTAATGGAGGGTACCGTCCTTATATTCCCCCTGAATGCCCCTTCAAGGAGGCGTACCCCTATCAGGTTAGGGTTGGCTCCTCCCATATGGTAATGCAACAATCAGTTGTTTTCGCGGCCTCTTATCCCTCCACCGATATGACTTATGGTTACAAGACCGCACCCTAAGTGGGGTTTCTTCGGACCAAGTGCATCATAGTCAAGACTTGTCAAGAGCGGCCAGGTACGCTCCAGACACCCCAGGCACCCTTGACTCAACCGTGTACCTCTACGCCTTGATCGAGTTTCTGCACTCCTTAGGAGAGACTTTTTCACCTTAATCTTTCGATTTAGGAGCCGCTCCTGGATGGGCTTTTATTTCACCCCAAATCTCCATGACTCAAGCTCCAGGGTAGGTGTAGCTTTCACTTGATCCATGCTAACTAACTTCCGAATTATGACGCGCGTTAGGTCTTATTGTTGCCTCTTGTTGTATGCGAACTACGGTGCACGCCACAATCAGATTGCTAGGCTCCTTAATTGGAGTCTTTATTTCTGATGCCTTCTATGAAGGTCTTATTATAAGGTCTTAATTTTGCCTTTTTCTTGTATAATATCATTATAACGAAATCTTAAAATTCATTCATCTGAATAGTACATCCTTATTGAATATTTAGAAATTCGCATCTTAATTTTCGCTTTCTTGACTTTCACATATATGTTTCTGCCTCTTCTATGTATGCGATCATCATCGCATGATCTATGGATAATATTTCTTCATATATAATCTGTTCCATGGACGTTCCAATTTTCGACCTGTGTTCTTTCCCTCTGGATCCATCAATTCATAAGCTCCATTTCTAATTATTCTCTTAATTATGTAGGGTCCATCCCATCTTTTCTCCATCTTTCCATCACTTCCTCTCTGATAAGGCGGTATCTCTCGCAGCACTAATTCTCCTGGCTGAAAGTCTCTTATTTTTACGCGCTTGTTATATTCTCGAGCTATCCTCCGTTGGTAATTTTTCCTATGTCGCACAACAACTTCTCTTCTCTCTTCTAGATTGTCCAGTTTTGTTAGGATTAAATACGCACTTAAATTCTTTTCCCATGCTTCTCTCTTAGTTGTAGGAATTATAACCTAAGTTGGCAATACCGCTTCAACTCCATATGTCAGGAAAAAAGGTGACATTCCTGTAGCCTCTCTTCTAGTTGTTCTGTATGCCCATACTGCATTGTGTACTTGTTCGCAACATCCTTTATTATATCCCTCTAATTTCTTTTTCAATACATCTGCAATTGTCTTATTGGTTTCCTCAGCTTGACTATTGCTTTGTGGATACAATGGAGTGGACTTCCCGCTTTGGATTTTGAATGCGTTAAGTAACATTTCTATATTTTCTCGTTTTTGCCCTGTTCCTGGTATGAATAGACGTCCATTTTCCAAATGGACATTCACTTGTTGATGAGTTGAGCATCGCCCCGGGTGCGTGTATTTTCTTTCCATGACGCTGGAACTCTTCGCACCTCCTTGACACTTCTTTCGCGTCTTAATGCATGTATGGCCAATAATAGCCTTGTATTTTCGTTCTATACGCTAAAGACCTTCCTCCACTATGATTTCCTGCATCTCCATAGTGTAATGCTTTCAAGATTTTCATTCCTTCTGTTCTTGTTAAACATCTAAGCGATGGTCCAAAGAATGATCTTCGGTGAAGTACACCATATCTCAACTCATAATTTGTTGCTCTGCTCTTTAACTTGTGTGCCTCCAACCTATTTCTTTGGACTTCTCCTTTTTCTAAGTACAAATGAAGTTGGGTTCTCCAATCTGCGGCTTTGTTCGCCTGCTCTTCTTCTTCATTGTCTACTAGCATTACATCTACATCTTCGCATTCTTCTTATTAATTGAGGGTAAAAAGAGTGTTTGTATCTTTATGTCCCTCGCCGTCGGATCCACCATCATAGACAGAATAAAAGCAAGCGCATCTGCTAGCCGATTATCTTTCCGCGAAATGTGCCTCCAATTTATTTTTGGAATTTGTGCTGATAACTCTCCTACAAGATTCTTGTATTTTTGCAAGGATGGCTCATTTGTATTATATACCCCTTCTATTTGACGAATAACCAACTGTGAGTCACTAGTTATTCGCGCATCTTCTATTTTCATTTCAATGGCCAGACGTAATGCGTGCACAACCGCTTCATACTCAGTTTCATTATTGGTGGATGCGAATTCCAATCTGAATGAATATGCCATTCTTGTTCCTGCCGGTGAGATGAAAACTATTCCAATTCTATTACCATCTCTATTTGATGATCCATCCACCATCTCCCATCTAGTGTTATCTATCAACAAGTCTTTAGGTTTCCCACATTCTTCATCTATATCCATTATCTCTTCCACACTTTCATCATCTTCTAAAGGGAATTCTGCCAAGAAATCTGCGATTACTTGCGACTTTGGGGAAGATAATATTTCATACTTGATCTCAAAGTTCCCTATTTGTGTATTCCACCTCTCGATCCTTCCTGATCTTTTTGAAGTTTTCATTACTGACACAATTGGTATTTTTGTTAACACTTTGATCTTGTGAGCTTGATAATATATACGAAGCTTTTGTGTTGCATATACCAGTGCGAGTATTAGTTTTTCTATCTTTGAATAATTCTTCTCTGCAGCATTGTAAGTTTGGCTTATGTAGTATGTCGGTTTTTCCACTCCTTCATCCAGACATAGCAGTACGGCACTTAATGCATGCGATGTTGATGCTAAATATATCACTAACTCCTCTCATTTTTCCTCCTTTTGCATGATGGATAAATTTCTTTATAATTTGCAATGCTTTATCGCATTCATCCGTCCACTTGAACTTAGTTCCCTTTTCAGAATATTAAAGAAATGTTTGCACATGTCTGAGGATCGCGAAATAAATCGCCCTAGTGAAGCTAGCAATCCATTTAGTTTTTGGACATCTTTTACAGTCGCAGGTGGTGGCATTTCTCGAATCGCTTGTACCTTCTCCGGATCAACTTCTATTCCCTTCTTTGATATAATATAACCCTAAAAACTTTCCCGATGCTACCCCGAAAATGCACTTTTCAGGATTTACCTTAATATTGAATTGTCGCATCTGTTCAAAGATTTCCCTTAAGTTTTCTACATGATCTCCAACTTTCTTACTTTTTACCAGCATATCATCAACATAGACTTCTAATGTGGTATGTATCTATTGTGTGAACACCTTCTCCATCATTCTTTGATATGTCGCACCTGCGTTTTTCAAACCAAAAGGCATTTTTGTATAACAATATAATCCTCTAGGCGCGAAAAAAGCAGTATGCTCTTGGTCTTCTTCAGCTAACGGAATTTGATTGTAACCCTTGTATCCATCCATCAATGGTACTCCGTCATTTCCTGCTGCCGACTCAACCATCTGTGGTATGTCTGGCAATGGATAACTGTCCTTCGGGCATGTTTTGTTTAAATCACTGAAGTCAATGTAAATCCTTATCCCCTTATTCTTCTTTTGCACCACCACCATGTTTGCTATCCATTCTGCATATTTCGCTGGTCTTATGATTCCTACTTCAAGTATATTCTGTAGTTCTTCTTCTATCTGAGGATGGTATGTTGTTGTTATCTTCCTTATCCTTTGCTTGAATGGTCTTGCATTTTTACTAATATCCAACTTATGACATGGAACAGATGGATCTATTCCTGGCATTTCCTCCATGCTACATGCGAAGATGTCTTTATATTCTCTTAAGAGGTTTATTGTTTTTCTTCTTCTTCTTTTCCCATCTTAGTTCCAATTTTTAATATCTTTGGTTCCTTTGCTGTTCCAACATTTATTTCTTTTGTCGATTCTGCTGCGATAAAATTCGCTTTAGGTTCTCCTAATGGTGTTGGCTCTTTTATTACATGCATTGGTTCACCTTATTTTTCCGGAACTTCGCTTGGTATCCCTCTTCCTTCTTGTGCTCTTATCATGTATATTCAGAACTCTTCTTCTTTCCTTAATTCTCTTGCTCTTCTCCAGCGATCTTTTCGCTTCTTTGGGCGACCTTCATAGTTTTTTACATTTATCTGGATGCAGATCTTCGCACTCTCACTATCTCATTTGATTTCTCCTATTCCACTTGGTATTGGAAATCGAATGCATTGGTGAAGAGTTGATGCTACGGCTTTGATCGCATGTATCCATGGTTGTCCCAAGAGCATATTATACGGTGATTCCACATCAACCACGCACAATGTCACTTGTGTTTCTATTTCTCCCAACAGTATTCGCACTGTTATTTCTCCTTTTGGCTTTGTTGTTGCTTTATTAAAACCATGAATATTGTAACTTGAGCGATCCATATCTGTATCCTTATATCCCATTCCTTTGAACGTGCGATAAAATAAGATGTCCACCGAACTCCCTGTATCTACTAAGGTTCTATCCGCCGCCCATCAATCTTGTTCTTTCGATCCAGCATGTTTTTCTTTGCGTTCTACATCCACTGTAACCACCAAAGGATCTGTTCATCTTAAATTCTCTTCTGGTATCTCTTCCACCGTGAATGTTATAATCTGTTTTTCCCAATCTTTCAGTGGAGAAAGTTTTTCTACCGTCATAATTTTCTTTCCTTCGAAATCACGCTTGTGTATTTTTCCTGTAATGCTTGCCTGTAATTCTTGCATGGAAGTCATCGATAGTACTTTTGGTTATTAAGTTGCATTGTAATTTACTACTGCCCTCTTTTGCTTCGATGATTCTTATCATTTTTGTTTTCTTGTTTCAATTAAAAGGAGAACTTCTCTGTAAAGAACTAAAAATTTGAACAATGAAGATGAAATTTTTGAGGCTATCCTTCTGAATTATTAGGTTTAAACTTCTAAACTTTCACCACCACGGTAAATCACTCAAACCTGATTTCTAGCGCCAAAATGTAGTTGCAGGAAATCCTACAACCACACCCTTAGTAAAATCTTAATAACAATTCAAATAATCATCTTAAAATTCATATATTCATTCATAGAATCTTTAATATGGTTACAAGATTTGAGATGAACTCTAACTTGGAGAACAAACAATTTTTCTCCCTCCTAAATTCCAAGTCTAAGCTCTCAAAAAGATCTCTCCCTTTACATGGTCGCTCGGTCTCTTATATAGCGATTTTACATAGTGGATGACAACTAATAAAGCCCTTCGTTTCGGATCTGGCGTGCATCATTAACGCTCGCTTACTCTGACTCTTCGTGCACTTACTCTATAACTTCGCACGATCATCACACTTTACTGGTGATTCTTCTGATGTCATATGATGCGTCATCTTAAATATATTGTACGCGATAACCTTCGCTCGTTCATCGAACCATTATTTCGGATACATAATAGACGTGTAGTATTTAGTATCTACAAAGGTAGCACATATGGGGTGGTGATGATCAGTGGACAATGTCATTCGAGAATAAAAGTCCGAATCAGTCATATCAACTTGAAAATCAGTTGCGATATTTCCATAGCCCACTTGTTAAACAACAAACAATTAATCCGAAGAGTTGTATAATCGTACGCAACTGCATGACAATAATGATGGCCGCATGCTTCTAACGTCAGAATGTGATGCTATACTGATGCACAAGGCGCCAGAGCCTTCGTGACCATGGTATTCGTGTCCATCTGGCTTAGATTTATTTATTCTCGGAGAACTTTTCTAATTTTGTATTTTACGAGTGGATTAACTTCTTCGTGATCACCCATCTATCTAGTTCCGAGTCTTGGCCAAAGTGGCTCTCTAACAAGATAACACTCATGCTTCATCACCCCCACACCTATTGCAACTTGTTGGTAATTCAATAATTGTGAATGGTTGTTAATATCATGGACGGGCAAGAGGGCTGTTCATATGGCGATTGTGAAGACTAGTCCACTTATTATTGCAGCCACGACTTAGTGTTCAAAATCATGATTCTTGGATAAGTTTTATGACTGTATCTATCTTTAGTCACTTTCTTGTTTTTGTAGGCCAATGTCTTTAACCTTGTGCTTTCTTTGTATCTTCCACATTCCTGCTTAATTCATTGTTGAATATTCGACGACTTCAATATTCCTAGGAGGCAAACAATGAAATTTCCTGAATTTTGGAAAATGAAACCCCCACATACTTTGTCTTCACGTTTCAACAGCCAATAACGCATACATAATCTTGTCCAAGTTGTTTTCTAGATCTTCACCGGAAATACCAGAAATGACATGCATTTCTTTGTTTGAGATATGGCCGCACCTAATAATGAGTTAATAATGAGGCAATGTTGTGGCCGATCTATGATTCATGAAACATGAATACAGCTAAGCCTTCATCCGTGAGAAAATCTTACCATACTTACATATGTAAAAATGAATAATTTGGTCACATATATGTAATCATACATGTTCAGAGCTTTCATTGCATGCACCAAATTGAAAGCTTAAAATTAGAGTAATAATTTGGTCATACATATGACTCACAAGATGAACTATGTGACCATAATTTAGTCGTCGTCTGGGTCAATATATTATATTTATCATTGTTTTAGATCTTAACAGCAATAATGCAGGTAAGTTCTTTATCATACAACCCCCACTTCTACCGAATTTCCTAGGCACGGATCATTAGAGGTAAACAAAATTTGGTCTACCTCTCCTCCACCACACGATCTGATAGGTGTGGAGTTTTAAGGTGTTAGTGGGACCTGCACAATTTTGTTGGATGGTAGGATTTCATTGGTCCATAACTGGACTATGAAATTTGATCTACCATTAGCTTTTTCTCACTTCCACAGCAACCCGGACCCAGTACGTGAACTTTCTGAGCTTGCCGGATTGTTCGCAATTTTGGCGTTCCGACTCAGAAACGTGCGCATTAGTTCGGCCCATTATTATCTTTGCTGGGCTAAGTTTACTACAATTATTAAAGGCCCAACACTGAAGTATCCAAATTTTTCAAAAATTGGAAACGTAGAGATTCGAAGTGCCACCTAGGGGTGAGTAATTTACCCGTAATCCGCGGATATAACCGGGACCAACCATATTTTTCCAGATGGATGCCGGACCGTTCACTGATGGGTTGGCCGCGGCTGAGATTTTTGAAATCCAACGGATTACGGATAGGGCCTGAATGCAACCTTGAAAATCCGTTGGATATCCATATCCGCTAGATTAAGGGCATTTCTATAGTTTCTAGAATATATATAGATAGCCTTGGAGTTTTTAAGACGTTTGCTTGGAGTGTTGTCCATGGCGCTTCCATATTTATATACGTATATAAAATGTGTAGGTTCTATAAGAAGTTATCTATATTGGCTTTATTTTTTCATTATAAATTTTAACTAACACAAATCCATTGGATTACCCGCACCCAATACGTTCATCCGTGCATGAATTGGATGCAAATCCATTAGATGTTGGATTTGATGCAGATGCCAAATTTGAAATATGTAGTGAATTAGATTAGAGTGGACGTGGTAAAAACCGGTACATACGGGCCCATGCTCATCCCTAGTGCCAACTTCCAACTCCTTAGAGCACCCCATCTCCACTGAACCAATGGTTCGTTGGTGATAGTGACTATTATGTTTTACATATATACGTTTTTAAGTACCCCCAAATCAAATCCACCACCAATGTTTCCTGTATTCATTTCTTTTTAATAAGTAATACATGCCGAATTTTGTGTTCCGAATCGATACCTCTAAAGAGAATTATATACGTACGTATGCTGCCGTACCGAATTACTGTCGCATCACGAACCGTTGATCGAATTTTTGACCGAATTTGATTTTACAAAATCGAATACACCCGTATGTTTGTTACATCCCGACTTGCTAACTAGGCCCAAGACATTTCTATGAATCATGTACGATAGATATAGATTCCTTTTGTTAATATATATCCACATAACTCTAATTTAAATTCATAAGGTAGAAACTACCTTATAGTTTTAGTTACTAGGGAAAATATATTAGAGTCAGTCTGGTCATGTTGACCTAGTCAACTGTTTATTTGGTCCTTTTTCTTTGAAAAATATATACTACTGTCTAGTCTTATAAATTATTATTTGGTCCTAGGATGAACAATTTCCACGCGGATAACGTCAACAATGATGTAGTTATTTTTTTATACCATTTAGATTTTTTTTTCTCTCCTTTTTTTTCAAATCTATTTTCTCTCTATTCTCGGACAGTACTAGTCTTCTTCATCAAAGTCTTTGCATTTCTTCGTGAGAAATTCCATTACCAACGTAGTACATGCGGATGCAGATGATATGGTTGAATCTGTTCATGAACAAATTATAAAAAAACAAACTAAAATACATGTGCTCGAGCAAGGTTGTATATACTACAAAGGAAAAAATCTTGAGATGGATAAAACCCTAGAATATTATTCGATACAAAAAGATGCACATCTTCGGTTGGTTGCAAGGTTGAGGACTACCAAACATCTGAAAGCATGGCAAGTTGTTAATAAGTCAGTCTCCAGTCTCCACTATAGGTTGTCTGTGTAGAGGTGAATGTAGTTATGTACGCACAAATAAAATTGTTGTTGATGCTTTTCAGCTGTTCATTAACATGTTTTCGAATTTTATTTTTTATATAAGAAAAGACGTGCACCTCATACATTGCAACCGAAACAAGATTTTACATGATTTACAACAAAGTTTAATCTACCACCATCGACTCTAGGATCTCTCAAGAGTTCAAAGCATTCAAACATTATAACCAAAAAAATCATACAAGTATACCGATCAAGGTTAAATGGCATATGTGCATTGTTAAAAATATAACCAAACAATCTAACATCAGTGTACAAGGTAGAAATATTAGGATCAACAATTGATCCATCCATTTCTCAGGGTTTTTAATAAGTAATTTAAATGGCCATGTTTGGGATGTTGAAGACAACACCAAAAAATTTAACAACATTGCACTAGGCAATGGTGTTAGGATCAGCAAATGATTCATCCATTTTTCATGATTTTTCCTAAAGTAACACACCAAAACTAAACTAAAGTAGTATCTGAAAACTAATTCTGTGTGGATCGTTCGAAAGCGGTTTGAATAGGTCTGCATCTGTGACTGAGTCGGTGTCTGAAACTGAGTCTTGGTGATTGAAGTCTTGATAACCATTGTTTCTGCAAAAGATGATGTTTCAGATGGGGTCTTTGATTCTTTTGCTGACGGAGTTGTTGTTGTAACTAGCTTTGATCTTGGTTATGTTGTTTCTATGATTTTCATTCAAACACAGTAGAATTTGTTCTTCTTTTAATAAAAAGAACTGCAACCCTTTGATAAAGTAAACAAGATAACAAACAAGAATTAACTAGTTCAAAAAGTACAACAAGTTCACAAAATCAAGAATGCCCAGAAAACAGAAGAAGAAAAACTAGATCTGAAACTGCAAACAGAGAAAACAAAGTTAAAATAAATTAAAATTTGACCTAAACCCGGTAGTGAAAGATAAGCTAGAAGAGAAGGTGTTATGGAGGACGATCTGCTCAGACCTGCTCTAGAGGACACGATCTGACCAGAGGCGGCTTCAAGGTTTTAGGGTTCCTGGTATTTTGTTTTAGGAAAGAGGAAAGGCGAATTTCTTCTTCGAAATTGATTGATGATGCGAGTATTTCCTGTCATAATCACATATTTGTATCGGGGAAATAATCGTTTGGTCCTTTTTTTTATGTGGTCCACAAGATTATTTGGTCCAGCGGGGAAATGCGTTTCCTGTTTGATCCATAATTATTTGAAAATTAAATGGACAAAAATACCCTTCCTTGTTAATTCCTATTTATTTACTTATAGTAGTTCATTCTGTTTGATGAACGTTCAGGCTTTTTGTAGATTTGAGTTCATTCTGTTTCATAAAAACTCTACACTTCATTATATTCTACGAACTTCATTACACTTCATTATTCTACGAAAATTTTGTTATTAAGAACAAAAAAGAGTTCATTCTTTCAAATGAACATGCAACAAAAACTCCACTATTGCTCATTCGAAAAAAAATTGATGGGGGCAAACACCAATGGGGGCATGGAGAACGAATAGAAACTCGACATTTGTCTCTCTTTTCCTTCTCATTTTTAAACTAATTAAAGTATTCAATTGCTACATCGGATTTACCCTTCCACAAATCTAGTTGATTATGGGTGATTTTTTTTTCTCCTGTATTAATGGTAGTTTCCCGCATCTTAAATGTTGATAGAATATCGTTAAAAAAGGAAGAAATAAAATATCATCGAATTACCTTCAATCAAAATGAAAATGTAAATAAAAAAATTCTTTATTTAGACACTTTTGATCAACAAAAAAGCACCTATATAACAATAAAAGTAATTGCGCACAATCGTCTGTATCTCTACTTAAAGATGCACATTTTAAGAACCTCCAAGATGTGCTAATATAGCACGCAGAATTAATATAGCGTGCAGTATAACCTAGAAAGACGCAAAGATTTTTAGTTTGTTCATGCATTGCCGATTTAGTCCATCCTAGTTTGACCCTTCTATTCCCAATTTGGCTCTTATACCATGCTAAATTGACTAGAGAGAATAGTACAAAATAAATAAATAAATAAAGGTGACAAGCAACAAAGTATGAATATATAATCGTACATAGTTGTCTTTGTGAAAAGATAAAAAAAAATGTAAGAGTATATCGTGTTTTTATATTTATTATTCCATTTACAGTGATCATTTATTTTTGATATTTTTACTATTATTAGATTAGATATTAATTAAGGTTAGTTAATATTTTTAGATTACTAATAAGGAATGGCTCTGAATCACCTGTCCCTTATTATCTTGTACCTTCCTGTTCCAACCAATGGCAGCGCCCCAACTGTTTTGCTCTAAAATCTGTAATTAATTAGATAACCGCGTGTAACTACAGTTGTCTTCGTCGTTCTCGCTTCTCACCAGTCATGACAAATTTACAATCACAATGTTCACTGAAACTGTTCATACAATTGATCTGGTTACGATGCAGTAAATTGATCTCATTAGAATGCATATGATAAGTTTCCCAATTAATTAACACAAAATCCCAAGCCAAACAATTACACTATGGTACTTTGTCTCCTGATCCTAAATTGCAAACAACATTATCAATTGTACTTTTTCTCCCGAGTTTACAATTTTACAATGGAGTTGTACGGGATTGTAATGGAAAATTTTAATTTTGTGAGTAGTAATATGTGGATGGCCATTTTAGTTCTGGATACGAAGACTCCAACCCCTCTGTTTCAGTCTAGAGTTTTTCTCAATTATAACCTCCGTGTCTTTTTAATTAATCAAAACAGATTTAAACCTTAATCATATCTCCACAAAAAAAAATATTCCACTTGTTTCCCCCCTCTTTTCGTCATTTTTGGACTTAAATAGATCTTCCATGGAACTAACTATTTTTAGAATAGACAACTACCAGCATCATCAACCCGAGCTTTTGGATCTCAGCAAGATTTTTAGTTTTTCCGATATTTATTATATAAAAGTCCTTGTTGTTAAGATTTTTGACATGCTATTAAACTTTATCAGAGAGGAGTACATATAGATTTTTCATAATAAAGAAGATAGAGAACCAAAGATAGAAGATATCTATAAGGTTTAATGATCGAAATAACGGCGTTAGGTTAATGTAATCTCTCCGTGAATTACGAATAAAAAAACTAACGAAAAACAGGTGGCAGACTACCATTGGTTGAGACAAGAAGGTACAGGGAAATAAGGGACGGGTGATCCAAAGATTTGGAGAAGGGTAATTTTGGGTGTACGTGATGAAATACTATTTAGTTAAAAATGGTAAGGAAAAGAAGAACATTTGTCAAATTTCTATTCGTCCCCATGCCC
>NC_039361.1:49785-109082 GCF_003573695.1 Papaver somniferum
TGGGGGCGAATAACACCCTGCATTCCCATATTTTCCTCTGGTATTCGACGGCAGATGATTGAATGAAGCTAATATGAAAGATTATTATAAATGTACATATTCTTCTTGTGTCATAGTACGTCTTGTTATTATATATCAGGTTATATATCTTACGCACGTTAATATCATTTCTTCATCACTGTACCTTTTCGTCCTCTTACAAATTTACCTTTACTTTTTGCCTCAGCTATGTTCTTCGTGTTACCATGCGAAATTCTCTTGTGAGAAATTTTCTTTGTCTTATAACCGTGCGACTGTATCCACCCCTAGAATACCATGCAACAATGGTCTTCCAATCAAAGCATTGTAAGGTGATTCTACATCAACAACACAGATTACTATTTCAGATGATATGTTTTTTAAAGGAATCCGCATTGTTATCTCTCCCTTCGGTTTATTAGTTGTGCCGTTAAAACCGTATATCTTATAAGTAGAGGGAACAAACTATTCATCTCGACCACCATTGTTTTGTATGTATGGTAAAATAAGATGTCCACCGAACTACCAGGATCTATTAGTATTCTGTTAATATCCCATGTATCCGTGTCTTCCTCTTCATTAGTTTTTGCTGTTAAGTTTATTTCCAACTTTACCACTAAAGGACTTTCGTGTGGTTCTCCACCTCCAGGTACTTCTTCTGCGTTGAAGGAAATAAGTTGCTTCTGCCAATCTTTTAAGGGCGATAACTTCGCAAGATTCAATATCTCTCTTCCATCACTATCCCTCGCGTAAACTCTCCTCAAGATATTATCATGGAAGTCTTCTATGTTCTTGAACGAATGTATTATCGAATTACAGTATAGATTCTTTGCCTTGGCACCTACCTCAATCAAATAGGTATTTCTTCTTGTATTCGTACCTTGTGTGCGACCTTCTGGTGGTGGTGGAGGTAAATTCTGCAGTTGTTGTACCAAAAAGTGATCTAACTTCCCTTGATCTATCATTCGCAGTATGATTTTCTTTATGTCCCTACAATTATTTGTTGTGTGACCATGGAAGCGATGATAAGCACAAAATTCTCTACTTCTCCTCCCTGGTGGTGGCTCATTTCCCGCATTTGGTGGTGCCGGTATTTCTTCCATCAAAATTATAGCTCCCATATTTTTTCTATTGTAGCATTTAGATGTGGTATCTTTATAAGCTCCCAAACTACTTTGTGACCTCTTTGACCTTGATTAAAATATTGTTTTTGGCCTCCATATCCTTCTGGATGGTTATCAAGTCTTTGAATTTTATTATTTCCTCCACGATTATCGAATTGTTTTTCTCTTTCTCATTGTTCTTGATCTCGACTACCAATTGCTACTAGCTTTTGTTGATATTCATTTATCGCCTTCTCGTGCATTCCTTGAGATGTACTTGCGATTGTGATTGTTATCTTAGGAAGTAAACTCGCATTCCTAGATTTTATACTTGTATTTTCCACAGAATAAGATTCCATTTCTTTCTGCTTTTGTTCAAGAGCGATGTATTCTTCCTGATACTCGCGTAACTCTGTCATTGATATGGTTTCTTTAATTCTGAAAATTTGCGTGTATAGCAAATCTGTTGTGAAGAGTGCATTGATAAACGCTAATATGAGATTTCTTTCATCCACTCATCCAGTCATTTCGCTGCACATAGTTCTCCATCTTGTGGTTAAACTTCGCAGGTCTTCATTTGTTCTTCTTCGCAAACCAAATACTTGCTATATTGCCTGGTTTTAATACATTATTGCTGATGTATGCTCCTAGGAATATTGACTGTAAATGATTGAATGATCTGATTGTTCCAGTAGGTATACCTTCAAACCACTTCAAAGCTTCTCCTGACAAGCTTGCCGGAAAATACTTGCAAAGAACCGCATCATGATCCTCACATTGCAATAAAGATCGCACATAGGCTTTTATGTGATGTATTGCACAGGTTGTTCCATCAAAGATGTTGGCAAATGCTGGTAAACTGCATTTAGGAGGTATTCCCTCCAAATGTATTTGCCTTGCAAATGGTGTTTTTCCTGCTTCTTCAATTGCCTCATCCATCTTTCGCCTACCGCCCTCTCTTCTTGTTGTCACCATTTCTCTTATTTCCGCTTACTCTCTTAAGATTTTTTCATTCACTACTTGGTATTGTTGCATTGGCCTTTTTAATCTTGCTTGCATTACTCTTTTGTCATGTCTATTTTGACGAATAGCCTCCTGCATCTCTCTTTCTTCTTCATCATCTCTCCGACATCTCCGTCTTTCTCTTTCATCCTCTTCGACTTGATCATGTCGAGCCCTTAACATCTCTCTTTCTTGCCACCTAGATTCTCTCTGTTCTTCCTCATCGTCCATAATCTGGTTTGGAAGTGTGCTATTAAACTCGCGTCTTCTTACTCGATTGTCATGGTTTTTTTCACGCACAGCGTCCTGCAATTCTCGTTATTCAATTTCTTGTCTTCTTCTCATGTGCCTTTCTCGCTCATCTTCTGCATGATTTTGTACAACCACATACCTTTCAGCCCCAGCTTCACGTTCATGTTGGTCTCTTAATGTTTGTCTACCTTGTAGTATCATTTTTCCTTGTTGTGGATCATTCTGTTCACCTTGATATCGCTCACCTTGTTGTTCATGCATGTTATCTTTATTACCCTCTTGCATGTGATGACCTTCACCATGTAGCATATACCGATCATCTAATGGCGGTTGCTCTATGCGATATTCATCGCGTCGATCTTGCAGATCATCATTTTCTTGACTGTTTTCTGTAATATTATCCAAATATGTTTCTTGTCTGACATCTCTTCGACTAGATTGACTACGTCTTGATGTACTCCTACTTGATCTTGACCTTGAGCGAGTCGTACTTCTCGATCTCTGCTCCTGTAATCTTATATTGTTTTCTCTTAACTCATTATTCTGACGCATCAAATTCGCACGCTCTTAATCCTCTCGCCTTCTTTCCGCAACCAATCTCTATCGAAGTTCATTGATTGTCATATCTTCATCAGTTCCTTCTATGAGTCCTCCCTCTCCAGTCCTTTGTTCATCCTCTTCTGTTGAATCTGTTTGCGAAGTATGAACACTCACTCTATCGTACTCAATAACTTTATCTTGCACAGGTTCTCGTTGAATCGGATGATGGACTTGTTGATCTTGATTATGTCTTTCTCCCATCCTGGATGACTCTGCAAATTCACTCCTTCTTCCAGTAATTCTCCTGCTCCTTCTGATCGGTACCGGTTGTCCTGCTGCAGAATTTTGTCTTACCATTTTTGTTTTCTTGTTTTAATTAAAAGAAGAACTTCTCTCTAAAGAACTAAAAGTTTGACAATGAAGATGAAATTTCTTAAGCTATCCTTCTGAACTTTTAGGTTTAAACTTCTAAACTTTCACCACCAGGGTATATCACTCCAAGCTGATTTCTAGCGCCAAAATGTATGTTGCAGGAAATCCTACAACCACACCCTTAATGAAATCTTAATAACAATTCAAGTGATCATCTTAAAATTTATACATTCATTCAGAAAATCTTCCATATGATTACAAGACCTGAGATGAACTCTAACTTGGGAAACAAATAATCTTTCTATCTCTTCAATTCCAAGTCTAAGCTCTCAAAAAGATCTCTCTCTTTACACGGTCGCTCGGTCCCTTATATAGGGATTTTACATAGTGAATGATAGCTAACAAAGCCCCTATTTTCGTATCTCGCGTGCGTCATATTGGCCCCTTTCGCACGTACTATGCAATATCGCACAATCATCACACTTTACTCGTGATTCTTCTGACGTCATTTGATGCGTCATCTTAAGTATACTGTAAGCGATAAACTTCGCTCGTTCATCGAACCATTACTTCGTACACATAATAGACGTGCGATTATTTAGTATCTACCATAACAAACTATACCAACCAACCAGGATTTTATTGTTTTGACATTACCAATCAACTATTGAACTTGCATTTGCATATCCTGCCACGTGTTCTTAACACAAGGCCTTCTTAATACAAGTCCATATTGACGATTTCACAGGAGAAGAGTGTTTCCGCTGCCAACATGTAGCTTTAATAACTTTACACCATTCACTGCATCCCCAAGACTCATCAATATTGATTTTTGAGATCCATTAGTTTGTTTATACATATATAGAATGAAGTGGAGAGGATATAGTACCCGTCCATGTGATATAGCATGTGAACATAACTGTCTTCTTTAAAACAGCAGTGTGTCCATGTGAGCTGGTGGTACCACATTTATGACTTTCGAGAGTTTTTGTATAAATGCATCTGAATTCTATTGAATGTTTCTACGGGCCAGAAGTTACAACAATGGATAATCAGTACATAAACGAGAACAATGTTGAAAACATAGATGAAGAAACAAGTCCTCCGGTGAGTCCAATCTCTCAGAGCCTACACAGTTCAATCTTATCATTAATCATTTTCACTGTTTTTGAACTAGAGACACCGATTACTGAGTTAGAAATTGTAAGATTATTCCAGAATATGCTACCCCTAAATATTCGTCTTTCTTCAACAATGGAGAGAAATAATAAAGGTGTTTTAAGATGGAAAAAAGTCGTTACTCGAGTCGAAGATCATTTGATTGTCCCGACATTCCCTTTAGGTTTAGCAAGAGAAACCTATGATGAATACCTGAGAGAATACTTATCAAAAATTGGTTGTGTGAATTTTTCAGAAAATAAACCATTATGGGAACTTCATTTGGTCAAGTACCCTAGTTTGAATGGAGCGTGCAGTCTAATCTTTAAGGCTAGTCATGCAATTAGTGATGGTTATTCACTTGTAAGTTTGTTTTGTAATATTTTTCAAAGAGCTGATCATCCTTCACTTCCTTTTACTTTTCCGCAAATGTCGTTCAAGAAACAAGGTGATGGTAAGCGAACCGTAATAGGGATGGGGAACAAAATGTTGGGATTTATGCGTAAGTGTGTCAACACAATTTCCGATCTCATGGAGAGTTCACTGAGGGCAACATTTTTAGAAGATCGGCGATCTGCAATACGTCCAGAGGCATGGACAAATATGAAGATTGAGTTATTTAGACCTTTTGATATCTACTCGGTAACATTATCACTAAAAAGAGTCAAGCAAGTTAAAACCAAGCTTGGAGCGGTGAGTTCAATTCTTAACTTCTTTTTCTTTTTTGGTAGGTAACCTAATTCTTAATAGTTGCCCAATTTTAATGACCGATCATTTCATGCAGACTGTAAATGATGTGATCACCGGACTGCTATCGTATATTATTCACTTGTACACACTGAGGAAAACAATGGTGGATCACAATGTTGGAGATGGCTTGACGCCGGACTTTATTAATTGTGGCACATATACTAAGATGACCTTGCTGGTCATGTCCAACATGAGAGTATTTGACGGCTTTACCAACATCGAAGATATGATAAGGGCAGTCGCATGGGGCAACCGATCGCGAGCCATGTTCGCGGAGTTACCGACATTTATCAATGCTGAGAAAGTCAACCCCGTTGATTTCATTATAAAAGCAAAAGAAATAATGGACAAAAAGAAAAATTCTATGCTGTTTTACTTTATTGATAAAGTTCTAAATATTGCATTCCGGATTCAGGGTCAAAAGGTATATATGCAAACTATGCGGCCGTTTTAAGGTCCTTTCACGTTGTTAGCTTTTCATTCTTCTCATCAACTGGAAGCCATGCTAACATATTTAACCAGAAGTATATGTATTCATTATACACAGGGGATGGATGAAATGATATATTCAAGCTTTAGGAATACTAGCACATCAATATCGAGTGTAATAGGCCCAAAAGAAAAAATCGCTATCTGTAATCAGCCTGTAAATAGTGTTTACTTCTTTGTGTCAGGTATACCTCAGGTAAGTGTTATTTCAACCTCAGGTAAGTGTTATTTCAATTTTTAGTCATAAAAGATTTGTTTGATAAATATGTTGCAGGAGATTAACTACTAATCTCAAATGTAAGAGTTAGTCTTCTGATCTGGCCAACTGAGCTAAGAATTCCTAATTAGTAAAACCTATTGCTAACCTACTAAAAGTTGTTTGCAGAGCTTAACGTTTACATCAGTGAGCTGCATGGAGCAGTTGAATCTTGTGGTAAAAATGGAAAAGGGATTTATTGATTCAAAACTTTTTGGTTCTTGTATGGATGAAGCCTTTGATAATATTTTCCAAGCAGCTTTCGAAGACAACCAAGACAAAGACGACTAATGAAATTATCAAGAAGAAATCCAACTGCTGTAATTGAAAATTTGAAATGCATTGTAATAAGAACCAAATTGCATATATGCTATTTAATATTTGATACTTTTTTGTTTTTCATTTATTATATGAATATAAATTCTATCTTATAAATAAATAAATACAATATAAATTCTACAAAGTACTGCGCGGAACACATGGAGGAAATGAAGTTGAAAGGGCCGGTAAATGGCAAAGATAGCAACAACCCACCGACACAACCAAAGGATCACACATGCCCAATCCGTATATCATCATGCACTTAAACACTTCACATGAACCTTAAGAAAAGCTTTCTAGGGGCCAATATAATAGGAATGTACTACGAATTAATGCGTGGACTCGGAGTACGTACACATGGAGGAAATGAAGTTGAAATGCCCAATCCGCTGACACTACTAAATGATCACACATGCCCGATCCGTGTGGCCATGTATGCACCCCAACACCTCACATGAACCTTAAGAAATCAGCTTTATAGGGTCCGAATATAGGAGGAGTTCACTACAAATGCTTGGCTCTACAAGGTACAAATTGGTCCCTTCACAAACATCTAATAGAAAAAACAAAAGGTTACTATCGTATTGAGTACTCTATTATTTAATACATGTAATATCTGCCGGAGATCCAGTACATTATTTGCAACAATTGGTCGAGTGGTAATTTTACAAACAGGAACTTATTTATACATCTGGCCACCATCCAATGAAGTTACAAAGGTGTGAACTTAAATCAAACTCTAAAGTCTAAGTGGCTAAGTCCAACCCGATCTTCTCCATGACAACATTTTACATTATTTGAAAAGGTCTTAGATAGTTACTATCGGGAATAATTCAATTTCCTCTACCATCTCAATCAGATCATTCTTTATTTCCAACATAGACAACCAAGAAATCCTTCCGTCGAGAGAAGAAGAAGAAAAAGAAAAAGAAAACAAAAAACTACAACTATGCATTTTATATCAGTTTGATTCAAGCTTGCTATAGATGTTGTAGTCTAATTTTAGTTATACAAAACAAGCACATTCTTTTCTAAGCTTTATTCACATTTTTAAAAATTGTATCATAACATAAAGTGCTAGAAATGAAAACATAAAATTAGTTAAAAAGACCAAAATCAACAATTCCTGGGTGAAATGGACAGTTAGATTTTGATACTGTTTAAATGGACAAAAATGTAAAAATAGGCAGGATGTAACCAGTTTCATCGAGTTCATTTTCAAATATTTTTTCTTATTTTTAATTTACACGGGATGTATCCAGTTTCATCCTTGCTATTTTTTAAATTTAAGCTAGGATGAATCTAGTTTCATCCTTGCTATTTTTTTTTTGCCATTTCACCCAAACTATTTTCTACTCGTCCATTTGAACCGTGATTTAAAAATATTTGGACAAATGACCCATTTTCCGAAATGAAAAGCAGTAACATGTTAGTTTAGTCGTGTTACTGTCAGGTTTGTTCCATGATGCAGCAGGAATCAAGAGACATGAAGTTTTATCCAAACAAATTATACATCAAACATTGACCTACAACTAATTAAGGAAGCAAAATAAACATGTTGTGTGGGTTTCGACTAAGAGGATTAGAGGTTTCCATTTAGCATTTGATTCTCCTTTTCCCACCTTGTCTGGCTCGAGTTTAAAAAAAGACGATGCAGCAGATCCGTCACACTCCTATGACATATGGGAGGATATCCCACCGTTGAGCCAAGAGGTCATTTGCAGATGCATTTCTTCTTCTTTTTTTGGTCGTCAAAGAATGAGAATTCATTAAGGAATAGCTCAACTCGGAGAACGGACTAAACAACTAAAACTCACAGAGCAAAAAGAAAGAAGGGTTAAGTGGAAAAATGCCCCAAAATGGACCTTAAGGTTTTGTAAATGCCCCGTAAAAGATTAAAATGCCCCATTCCCTTAGTTTTGGTGCATTTTCATCAAAATTGGGCATCTTGACCGGTCAACGGAGTTTTGAAATTCCATTTTTATCCTTCTTAATCAAAACATCTCAATCCGCCACTACCACCGCCACCACCAAACTAACAACCACCAACCACCATCGCTGCCACCACCACCACCACTGCCACCACTATCACCACCATCCCCACCACCACCACCACCACTACCACTAGAACAACCACCACCAACACCACCGCCACCGCCTCCACCACCACCACCACTACCACCGCCACCGCCAACATCACCGCCAGCACCACTGCCACTATCACCATCGCTGCCACCACCACTACCACCACCGCCACCACCATCGTCGCCACCACCGCCGCCACTATCACCATCGCTGCCACCACCAATACTACCGCACCACCACCACCTGAATCCTAAATCATGAACCCCAAACCCTGAACCCTGAATTTTAAACGCTGAACCCTGAATTATGAACAATGTACCCTGAAGGGAAATTTCGACTACTTAACTCTCTCTAACGGAAAATCTAACGGAATGGGGCATTTTAATCTTTTCCCTAACGTCTGGGCACTTAACTCTCTCTAACGGAAAATATTGGTTACTCTTTTAAGCATACTTCAAAGTTCATGATGGTTTCTGTGAGTTGAATGCGTGACTGTGCCGCCTTGTAATGCGGTGAGGCCTTGGGTATCAAAGCTCCACGCAGCTTCTCGCGCCTCTATTCAACTTACTTTGACTCGGATTGATTCCAGATGGGTTTGCTTAAATTGTAACGAATTCCCTTTCGAAGGATTAGAAGATGGTCTAGAAAAAATCTAAGTGGAGCCATCATGATTTTTGTTTGCTAGATAAATTAGGCTTGTTGTGGTCGAGTCAGCCTTCTTTGTATTTGTTTAGAATTCCCTTGCAGTTAGGATGTCGAACTGGTATTATAATATCCAATATAATGAGTATCCGACTGAGCAGTATGAACATTAGTCCTATTATGACCAGAGTGTGAATAGTGGTTGGGAACGCCATCCTTTTGAAGGATATGGGTCATACCATGGTGAGCCAAATTACTATCCACATGCATACCAGTCATGCGAGCAAGATTCTTATAATTCCTCTCCTCTAGATGAAGCACGTAAGATACTTGAGTCAACCCATAAGTTACTTGAGTCGACACATAAGTTAGCGGACACAGATGACTTAGTTATGGAAGAAATAACTTTAACGGTAAGTGAACCTTCTTTAGAAGATAACCTCAGGAAGTTAGCTGAGTCAACATGTAAGTTAACTGAGTCAACACGTGAGTTTGCTGAGTTAACACGTATGCATAAATTAGAGACGGAAGAAAGAACTGCTCGAATTACTCATGATTGCCAATATATTCTTTCCTATGTCACCCGTGAAAATGAAGATAATTTTTATAATAATGAATATGAAGAGGTTAGAATTGGTGACACAACTTGTTTAGATGAGGTTCGATGATTTTCATGTTATAATAATGATGACTATGATGAGGATAGTATTGATGAAGAACATGAAATATGTAGGCATAGTGATCAGGAATTTTTTACTCCAATTCATCTTTATAATGATAGTGTTGTTTCTAGTTCAAATCC
Organism: Papaver somniferum; assembly: GCF_003573695.1. Taxonomy (NCBI): domain Eukaryota; kingdom Viridiplantae; phylum Streptophyta; class Magnoliopsida; order Ranunculales; family Papaveraceae; genus Papaver; species Papaver somniferum. Next base: position 59,576 of record NC_039361.1, read on the forward strand.
AAATAATTTTAATAATTATTCACCTATTCAAAAGGATGACGATTTGACTAGAGATACCACCGTTTTAGGCGATGCAGTTCATGATCCTTTTAGCCTGCAGTGTGTTGGATAATCCATTATTTGATGTGCCTATCAGTGAATCAGAGGAAATTATTATGATTAACACCTTAGTTAATGAGCCTTTACTAGAAAATTCCTCTGATAATCCTTTATATGATTGTGATGATGGTTTAGAGGAAAGAGTTTACCCTGAGAATACTATTTTAGAATCTAGCGATTTAGAAACACTAGTCTTAGAAGATGATAAAATCGTAGAAATGAGTGAGGATGAACCCAACTTAGAAGAATCAATTGACCATTTCCAGGAATCTGATGACCTAGAAATTAGGGAAGTTGTGACTAGTCTTTTTAGAGACACAGAAAACTCTAAGTTTGGGGGTGATTATCATTCTCCATGTGGTTTAACTCTTAGAAAGTTCCCTCGTGTAGGACTTGACATTTATGCCTCAACCATCTTACAATATTATCTTCAACCAATTGTGGGAACATATGATTTTCAGATGTGTCGGTTATTAAGTTTTGAGACTAAACCTAATTACTTTAGGATATTAGGGTCGACACATTTTCTTAAGGAAAACCACCACTTTCATCGTGGTCAATTGTGTGAGTCAAACCTGATTGACTTTAAGGATCCGCAGTTTTTAGGTTATTATTACATACTTCGAAGTTTTTATTTGAGTTTTTCCATACTCTAATACCTGAACCGGATCTTTGCTTTGAGGAAATCCAACCGATGAAAACCTTTTATTTAGACCCTTTTATAGAGCCTGAACCTGAACCACAACTAGATGTAGTTGTCTTAATCAAGGGTATGTTCGGTATCTTCTTGGTCTGTTGCAGTTTCCTCTTCTTGTGGGTAATACTTTTTGATCCAGATGACCCAAAATTATTCTGGCTGCTGCTATATGATTCTACGAGGTGACTAATTCTTCCAATGTCTGGCTGAAGACTTTAAACTTAGCACTTCTTGGGAGGTAACCCATTTTCATGCGACACGGAAATATTCTTCCTTATTTCTTTTCCCTCAAGTGGTAATAGTTTCTCCTTGTTAATGTTTTTAATTTTATCTTTAGAACATTGAGGACAATGTTATATTTAAGTTTGGGGGTGGGGAAGAAACTTCTTTTTAGTTGCAATAAATAAACTCCAGAGCCTAGAAATTTATGTTTATTAAGGATGGCACTAACCAGTCTAAGTGAATGGAAGCATTTTGGTTGTAGGAGTTGAGGAACCAATCTGATTAGATGGATACATCTAAAGAGTCTATTCATAAAAGCACAGAGCTCAGTTGTTAGAAAAACAAAACATGGTAGTTTCGCCATATCCTCGTGATGGAAACATCGAAAGAATCCTGATCACTTCTTTTTATTTCTTCTTTTTACCATTGCTAGGGTGAAATAGAGTGACTAAGATAAAAAAAAAATTGAGACAGACCACCAGACCAACCGGAATAAATACAATAAAGTCGACCATTGGTACCCTTGTATATGTCAACTGAGTTGACCTAGAGTTAGGATTATCGACCATTGGTTCCCTTGTATATTCCAGTGTGTTGATATTAGTCCAGACCAGTATCTCAGTCCATTAGGATAGGTTCACCTTAGTCAACATCATCCATGTTTTTCTCTACATCCATCTTCTTAATCTATCCATGTGATTGGTTGACTCCGGTTTATGATGTCCATAAACTATCTGAGTAGAGCTTTGTCACTTTATATAATGAATTTTAGTATGCTCGAGTGCAAACTCGTGTACAACAATTGGAATTTCGCATCAGGGTACTTCCTCCTGTAGTCAATAAGTACACCAACCAAGGAGATTCTTTAGTGCCTTCTAAGGTTCTGCGTAGATAACTAGGGTCTGGAGTTCAAGGTTTTGTGGGTACACCTCTGGTAAACCCTCCCGAGACTATAACTCGGTCACTAGGGCCACCTAGTGAGTTTGAATTTTCTTTTCTAGAATAAATTTGCTCGAGGACTAGCAAATAATAAGTTTGGGGGTATTTGATAGACATATTTTTGTATCTAATTTGATCTCAATACTATTTATTGTTGGCACTCGATTTTGTACTAATTTTGATATTTTATGTGTTTGTGGGCATTTTTGGGAATAAAACATTTTTCAAAAAATCAGGTCGAAAAGTTTTCTAAAGCACCCGGAGGAACGTGTTATTCGGACTCTCTATTTCGGATAAGGGGAACCTCAGATGATAAGGGGTACCCATTTGATATTCGCACACAAGCAGCTTGTTAAGGAGAGACCTTTTCTTCCCCATTTGAATTCGAAATTGGCGGGAAAAATGTGTTTGAAACTGCCAGAACTAGGGTTCGAGTTTTGGAAGCTTTCTAGTGAGACTAAATCGCTGTCTTTAATTGGGTATCTTCCAGTGGGATTAACAGGCATGAAATGGTTGTTCGATCTGATTAAAATTGGATGGATAATTGGGAGTTGATCGAGTTCACGGTTATGGCGGGAAAGAACTGCGGGATTTTCTGTTTTGGTTTTGGGAAGTTGTTGGTCGGATTTGGACACAGGATTGGATCAGTATCAACTTGTTTGACCAAGACAGGCTTGGTAATGGGCATGGTTTCGAAGAAAAATGAGATGAGTCATGCATTGAAGAAAACAGAGGAATACTCAGCGTTGGTTAGATATTCACGGGATTACGTGTGGAGACCGAGTTTTACTCCAACGGAGGTTTGTTTTCAACTTGCTGGTGCATCGAGATACCGTGCAGGCATGTGGAAGAGTAAAACAAAGAAGAAAATATTCCCGAGTTATGGTTTGACAGCGAGAAGATTGGAGAGTTATTACGAAGTTATTCTTGCTTTTGTCGAGTATAAAAGGGCATGTGGGATCATATACAAGGTTATGGAGAGTTAGGGTTTACAACAGAGAGCAACAGAGTGATCAAATCACGAGTTGCAGAGAGAAGTTTCTGCTGCTGCAGAGAAGATGAACATGGAGAACATTTGCTGTTAAGGACAGTCGTATCTAGGGTCGTATATTTCAAGTCTGTAACAGTCCATCAGTAACGTATATTTCAGTTCGCAACGCCCGTTCTGTACAGCGAGTCTGTAACGCTGATAAAGCGTTGCAAACTAGCTTCTTTGATTATTTTCTTCATTTTCTCCTTGTAAACACCTTTTTAAGCAATGAAAAATTCCTTTGAGTGTGTTTTCACCATGCGGAGCTAGACCCCATCACTGGGACAACGGAGGAAGCAACTTCTCATGATTGTGGTAAATGAATTAATTCTTTTATTGACTTTTTGCATGGATTTAATTGCTTTATGATTTCTATTAATTATTTGTTATTTTATTGTTAGATGTCGCATGCTTAGTTCTAAATACTTTAGATGCGTCATGCTTTTAACTTACAAATAATATTTTACGAAATCTATTTTTGGCAAAGAACTAGAGTCACAACTTCTTTTGTTTGAGCTATATTGTCTAGAGTTGATGACTGAACCACAACAATATGAAAAGTAGTGGAATCCCGCGTCTCAGCGTCTCTTCATCTTGTGACAAATTGTGTATATATATATTTCCTTATTTTCTTTATTAAATCTTTAAACAAATTCTCAACAAATCTGAGTGAACGAATCATCTTACTACAACATCATTGAAAAATACCATCAATACCATCCAGAGCTTCACCATATCAACGACCATTACATACAAAAGACCCATCGGGCATACAAGATAGAACCATGTAAACCACGCTTGGGGACTGAGGCTCAGCATGAAGTTCCTTCACCGTCAGTCAAGGACTTCTTCTACACGATAGAGATGGTCAATCAAGAAGCATGGAATTCACAAAAGTAAATCAAACTGAAGAGGAAGCCACTTCAACGCTCCCTCCAGCAGAAGCTACTTCAATGGTCTATTCAAGAGCCACCTCAACGCTCTCTCCGAGACCCACGTTCGCTTCAGAATCCTGCTTCAATGCTCTCTCCAGGAGCCACCTCCACATTTGCTTCAGAAGATGCTTCAATGGTCTATTCAAGAGCCGCATCAACGCTCTCTCCGGGACCCACGTTCGCTTCAGAATCCTGCTTCAACACTCTCTCCAGGAGCCGGTTCAACGTTCGCACCAGAAGCCACTTTCACTACAAAAAAAACCCTGTTTAGTGAGTAATTATATTGTTACGAAAGCCTTTTCTTTTTTCCCTAAAAATTTTTTGTGATGGAAAAAAATTTGTCCCCTTATGGTCGGTAAATCCCCGTCAGGAAAAGCATTCGCCAACTAAAAAGTCAGTCCATCACAGAAAACAATTTTAACGGTAAATATTTTTTTATCACCGAAAATAGACTTTAGTGATTGAATTAAATTCTCGTTAAAAAATAGTTTACCGACAAACTAATTTATCATAAAAACAGTTTTTTAACGAGTATAAAGATTATCGCAGATATGGTTTCAACAACAAATATATTTGTCTGGAAAAGAATTTTTCAGTGACCAAGAAAAATATCACAGAATCTACTTCTACTTTTAATAAGAAAAATATTTTGTAACCTAAACAATCTTTAATGAGAAAATATTGTGACTAAAAAAATAATCACAGAATCTACTTTTAATAAGGAAAATAATTTGTTACCTAAACAATCTTTAATGAAAAAATATAGTGACCAAAAAAAAATAATCACATAATCTATTTTTAATAAGAAAAATATTTTCTTATATAAACAATCTTTAATGAGAAAATATAGTGACCAAAAAAATTATCACAGATTCTATTTTTAATAAAGAAAATATTTTCTTACCTAAACAATAATGAGAAAATATTTTATTACCAAAAACAAATTTAGTGCCAAATACCTTGTTTCTAAAAATAAGATTAAATGGTGAAAACTTCTCACCAAAGATAGTTTACAAAGCCATAATGGTTATTTTTAAAAGAATCAGTTATTGGCCATAATTTATAAGTGAATACAATAACTAAGAACATATGATAAAACATACTTCGAAAAATAATAAAAAATAATTAGACAAGTAATAAAAACTTGATACTTATATTATAAAATAAAAGTTACAGCAGACAACCAAACTTAACACGATAGACAAAATTCAGCATAAGACAAACTTACATAAAATAGACTTTCAAACCTGATAAAATACGAAACAACCTTAAATAAAACAAACTACATTCCATACGATGAACTTGCAACCTAAAACAAACTTCATCTGGACCTTTCATTAATTGTGCTCCTGTGGTGGAATGGGAAGGTTATTAAGCATAGCCGGAGCAAAACCGAGTCGACTAAACATAAAACCGAGTCGACTAAACATATATTCCTTGAACGCAGCATTGTCATCCTTCATTTTCTGATTCTCATCTTTCATTTCCTTGATTTCATCTTGATATTTCAAAATCTGGTCCTCCTGGCTTTTAATCTTTTCATTTAATGTCTCAATCAAATCACGAAACTCATTCACCACTCCATTAGAAGATGAAGCCGAAGAACCACGTTGTCTTTTGTATCTTTTAGCACCAATCACTTCATTAAAAATATCTAACTCTTCATGTGGTTGAGATCCCTCTGCAATTCCTTGTTGAACTTGTTGATACAGCTCAAGCATCTTCTCCTGTATGCATATGTACACATATTAATCAAGCCAAAATAACACAATTAAAATCAATTTCATAATAACATACATGTCTTATTTGGGCTTCCTTACTTATCCACTGCACCTCGTTTTCATCATCGGAATTTTTTACCATACGAGTATGGGTATCATGGAAAGTTTGAATGTAGACAAGTTGAACTTCTTGGGCCTTTTTCTGCTTGATCAAAATTAAAAACCAAAGTAACCATTGCATCAATACTTAGCATCACTTTAAATCAACAAACAAAGAAAGAAAAAAAACATTAAGAACGTATAATTTGTGTAATTAAAAGAACTATACATACCAATTCTCAGTGGACAATGAATGGAAGCGACCCTCCACAGTGATTATAGGGAACTTATGCCCTATTATTAGATCCAGCACGCGATCGTTTCTGCAATTAGAACATTAAGTAAGCAATATAAAATACATAATAATAAACTGAAGTACATATAATCATCATGTATACCTGAACCGTTTCAGAAGAGAACCAATCACACAAATAGTTCCAGCTGTCTTGGGATACATTTCTAGGCGGATTCAGGAGCGCTTCTTCAATTGTCCCGAAACCCTTAAAATGTTTAACCATATTGTCATTCAAATATTTTCTAATGAAAGGCACAGTAGTATCAACAACGAACTTTTCCTACATCAATTTTGAAAACATAACTTGTTTAATTGAAAGCTTTATAGTATGTAACTTTGAAATTTCCCTTTGGAATTTATTAACATGTTAACAAATCTTAATTCGTTCGATTAAAGCAGATCGATAATGCTCAGGAATTTTCGTCCAGGATTGGTGTTGAAGAGGAGCTAAACCACGTACAATAATTCCACATTCAGATGACAACTTGGGAGCATTGGGACAAATAGGTGCCTTTTCAATTTAAGAAAAAACCACAGGAAGCTTATTTCCATTATTCATAGCCATAGTTCTCGATACCTCAATCCCCCGGGTTAACCCACGCACATTTCTTCTCCCTATGATACAATCACAAGAAAACATCTTATAACTTTTCCAATAAAGTTCAAAGAAAATAAGATAAGAAAACATTGATTGTCATACTCATACCAGCAGGAGGTGATTGTCCAGGAACAACACGACGAGCAATGCCAGTAGCCATAACGAGTCTAGCAGATATTCAAATAACAAATAATATCAGAATTTAATGAAAGCAAATAATCTCTGCGAGACGGAGCAACAAGAGTGAAATCTAAAAACCAAACCAATTTAATATGAAAAGAATCAAGGAATATGACTTGCAGTAAGAAAAGAAATATATGTAGCAAATGACTCTTTCTGAATCTGAATTTTTCTGATAGAGACTAGCAGTTTCGGATCTATAAATAAGTACCTTATGCCTGAATAACTGCAACACCAAGCGGGAAAAATCTCGCGCCAATTCTTTTAGATTTTTCATTTCAACTGAAAGCTTAGTGGGAGCGATTTTTCCTCCCATGATAAATAATTATAACTGAATTGCAAACTTTTTGAAAAGCATTATGATTCTCGATTTTTCACCTATGCTTGCAGATTTATATGTTTTAGGTGTTAGGTGTATAAGATGTTTTGGTCTGCTGCTAGTTTGAAGGAGAATACTATAGTTGCAGAAGATGAGGTATTTTGAGAGAGAAATGAAATAAAGATTATCATTTTTCCTCGGGCTCTAAATATAGATTACATCGCCTACGCGTTGCAAGCATGCAAAATAAAATCATGCCAGCTATTTAAAGAATATTTTTGCATGCAAAATAAAATCATGCCAGCTATTTAAAGAATATTTTTTCTTATATCCGTATATATCGAATTGAAGATGAAATCGAAAAATATCTCAATCTTATTTATTGACATTCTCTTTCTTCTAACTATCGTGTGACCTGATTGGTGTATATTTATTCTCTACGGAAAATGGGTCATTTGTCCAAATATTTTTAAATCACAGTTCAAATGAACAAGTAAAAAATAGTTTGGGTGAAATGGAAAAAAAGAATAGTAAGGATGAAACTGTTTTCATCCTGCTTAAATTTAAAAAATAGCAAGGATGAAACTGGATACATCCTGTGTAAATTAAAAATAAGAAAAAATATTTGAAAATGGGCACGATGAAACTGGTTACATCCTGCTTATTTTTACATTTTTTTCCATTTAAACAATGTCAAAATCTAACATTCCATTTCACCCAGAAATTGTTGATTTTGGTCTTTTTAACCAATTTTATGTATTCTCTATCCTTATTTATGAGGAACAAATGGATGTATTATTTATTCTTTTATCATAATTGCTTAGTTTTTTTACCAAAGATATTTTTTTTTTGAAAAGATTGACCAAAGATATACCGATGGGGCTGTATTTATTGTGTACCAGCCTTTGAATATTCGATTACGACTAGAAATCATACCATTATTACAATCTAATATTCAAAAGATTTTCTTTCCTCAGTTAACTTCAACAGCATGCTCCCTATATAATATTTACCTTAACCATAAGTGATTATTTTCATCAAAAATATTATACCGACATTGGATATTCTATATCAAGAAAGTGACTTCATTTTAATCGACACTTCTTGCAAGTTTATAAAAATTTGATTTCTTGGTTTTAGCATTAGACGACGATTTAGGGTGCAGATTTTCACTTATCCACAAAAGTCCTAGCTATTTAGTTTAAGGTAAATAAAATCTCTGGCTTAAAGTTACGAAGGCCCACTTATTTCTTGATAGGGGTTATTTTGTTTTCACCAAAACAAGAATCTCAGATGTTAGAATAAGAGTGAAAATAATTTCAGATGTTAAAACAAGAGTATAAATAGATGTACACGGATGCAAAATATTCATTGGCTAATGACAAAACGTTATTCAGAATTTAGGTTTAATGGTTTGGTTTTCTATTTGTATGTGGTTTTGTTGTAGTTTTCCAAGGTTATTATTCCTTTATCTAAAGAGCTACCAGGTGTTTCCTAATGGATAAATAATACGAAAAAAGTCATATAGATTATTTAAATCGCTTCGGTGCCAATTCATTTCTGGCAACACGTGATTTGTTTTGACAGGTAAAACCGGCTAATATCCGTACTTATCAAATTTAAGTTTCATACGATTGATTAATTTTCATACGAGTGAATATGGACGTCTCTCTTATTATCTTATATAAAAGAATGTGAAATGAGAAATGGTCATGAGAATACGGTCAAATACTTGTGAAATGCACAAATATTATATGTTGGAGAGGTTGCTGAGCTACCAAGAAAAAAAAAAATCGACACTCCCCTATCAATCCAATTAAGAAAAAAGGTGCGGAAATGCTAGCTAGGTAAATTCCTAAAATTTTCTTTATAAAACACCGATTAATTTATCCGAGAAACAAGATGGCGGGTATAGATTCTTATAAATTTCCTAGTTAACCATATTTCTTAATTTATTTACCAATATCCTAATTTAAAGATATTTGGAATTTAGCTACATTTCTTAATCATCGACAAAATTTGACTTCGTCATCCAAAATTAAATTTGCGAGAAATAAACGATGTCATTAAAAAGCTGTTTAGCGATAAATAACTTAGTTTGTCACAACAATAATTTTCTATGACATACATTTGTTGTCATCACTAACTGTATTATTTTGTGGCAAACACGAATCATCACAGAAAAACGATATTGGTGACAGAAGATATTTTAGTTCCAGAATGTATTGCTAGTGACAACCTATTTTGTGTAGCGAAAAAAAGCCAGCGGCAAAAATCGACTTCGTCACTCAAAATTAATTTTGCGAGAAATAAGTGATGTCATTAAAAGAATATCTAACGACAAACAATTTAGTTTCTCACAAAAAATAATATTCTATGACGAATTATCATGGTTATCGCTAATTGTGATTTTTTGTGGTGAACATAAATAATCACTAAAAAAATTATCTGTGAGAAAGAATTATTTAGTCCCTGATTTTGATTTTAGTGACAAGCTTAGCGATAATCATAAGTGTTTATCGCAAATAAATTTTTATAGTGGTGAACTTTTTTTTGTCGCAAACAACGACTTTTGGTGGCAAATTTAAATTGTGGTAGAAAATACTGTCACTAAATCCTTAATATTTTATAGTGTTTAACATCCTCTCGAGCGGTTTCAACACGCAAGCTACATCAATAATCTGCGCTTTGGTCAAGTTATCTTTGATGTACTCATTGCTCAACATACGTATCATCCATCCTTCATAAGGGCCCAGCGGAGCATGAAAAACCTTGAAGTCAATAGGAGAAGGGTTATCTTGTGGAACGGATATTTTCAGATAGTTGAAAGGGCGTGGTGAATAACTCATCATCTATGTTCGGCATATCTTTGAAGATGTCAACACTCCCTGACTTGGCATCAGCATTATCCCCAGAAGACATCTTAGCAGGACCCCTTTTGTTCATCCTACAATAAAATAAAAGCGGGGGATTCAGTACTTGTATGAAAACGCATGGGATTTGTAGTCACGCATGACAGGACGTACATTCACGTTAAAATACACCAGGCTGGGCATATCAAACAAGGATGGTATTGGGCCACGTCAGCAAACGAGGCCGGTGTTAGTCAAGTCCGCAAAGCCGGTGTTGGTCGAGATCGCAAGGCTAATATCCCGTCACGCAAGTAGGACGGTATTGGGTCACGTCAGGCCGGTATTGGTCAAGGCTGATCAAGGTCACAAGGATGGTACTGGTCCACGTCAGCAAACAAGCCTGGTATTGAGCCACGTTAGTAAACAAAGCCGGTGTTGGTCAAGTCCACGAAGCCGGTGTTGATCAAGGTCACAAGGCCGGTGTCGATCGAAACAGCGATTTCCGTCAGCAAGGTCGGGGTTCGTCAAATCAGCAAGGCCGGTGTTGGTCAAGGGGCAAGTCTGGTGTTGGGGTGAGGCAACAGGTATGGTGTTTGTTCGAAGCAGGCACAACCGGCCCCAAGCAAATCCGGCATGCGACGGGTCCCACTTGATCAGGCACAGCCAACCCCAGATTGGTCGAAGCAGGCACAACCGTCTCCAAGCAAAGCAGGCACGTGACGGGTCCCACGTTCGAGCAAGGCATGCATAACAAGCCCACGTTCGAGCAAGGAAGGCATAACAAGCCCACGTTCGAGCAAGGAAGGCATAACAAGCCCACGTTCGAGCAAGCAGGCGCATAATGAGTCCCACGATCGAGCGAAGCAGGCGCAACAGTCCGTTGAGCAGGCACATCAGCCTCACGCTCGAGCGGAGCAATCACGAAGCAGGCTCTCGACCGAAGCAGGCATATCAAGGTCGATCGAAGCAGGCAAGACCGACATCATGCCAGGGGAACGCTCTCCTGGACGCCTCTTGAACATGACATGCTCCAAGGACAGGCCGACTCATCTCTCCTGGAGCATCTAATAGTGTAACCATTATGTGCTAGGAAGGGGACTTAATGTTGATGGTGGATTTTCATGCTCTTATACCCTGTGAATTTATAGCGTTATCAATTAATACATGAGTAGCCTTGTATTTCCTGTTCCGCTGAACTCTCATTATTAGTGCGACATGACGACTGAGTGTTGCTCTCAGCAGAGTAACATGAATCTTAAAACGTTGATAATGAGGTATTCACGAAATACTCGTATAGGCCACATCTCTCGGTGTGTTATAATAGCCCGATTAAACATATTTGAATTTGGACTGCCCATATCAGTCTCAGAAACAATCACGGCCACGCAAGTCGGCCGCATGATTTAACCAGCCTAAACGATCCTCAGCAGGAGCAGGCTACCACCTTATTGACCACCAGCGGGCCCACTTACGCCCTGGTTGGTCGAATATCTACCATGCCACCCAAACTACCACTGAACACCAACCTGAAGTTGGATGTCCAGGCTGGTATGGAGCGGCTTGGAGGAGACGTGCGAACAAGGACGCCTATGGCAGTCTCAAAATCGTCACTGCAGTCCAACATCACCAGCATGGTTGGACGGCATAGATCGTCCCGTGACCAGATAAACAAGCGTGTATTGCACACCGGCGGGTCCCCCTTCACGCCTGCATAATCGATCCTCCCCTGACCTAGCCACATAACCATGTACGGTTGCCTGAAGTTGGGACGGCGTGAAAGCTTAAAGGGTCGCAGGAAATTCCACTAAAGGTCCCAAATTGATCACGAACATCCAACTTCACCGGCATGATTGGATGGCTTAGATCGGACCCATATCCACCAGGCAGGTATTGGCGTGTTCACCACCGGCCCAACATGGGCCCCACATGGTCAGCCTCCCCCAAAAAAAGCGTGGCTTGCAATTTTTCCATCCAAAGCAGCGTGGACGTGAAACCATAATTAGGGTTTGTGGCATATGACATATGTCGCAAATCAGTTTCAACCATCCATCTTCGCAGGCATAGATGGAGGGTGTAGATGTAGATTCAAAGGGCCCAGAGCATGTAAACATATCACCGTGGTCCCGTCTACATACATGACTAATCGGTCAAGACCAACTATGGTTGGTCGTCTCGATTCGTGCGCCCAAACTAGGCACGGCCACGCGTTTTGAACTGCAAATCGATCTCGACCACTCAACTTTGACGGACAAATTGAGTGGCTTACATCATATCTTCACGGGACAGTAATGTACAGACGTGTACACTGGCCTGCCGACTGCACGCCTGACTGATCGGCCAAGACCGATAATGGTTGGTCGTCTCGAAACGGGCACCCAAAGTAGGCACGACGTGCGGTCTTCAATTCCTTTGTGGCATGGGATTTCTGTCGCAAATCAATCTCAACCGCTCATCTTTGCCAGACAAATTGAGTGGCTTAGATCGCATCTCCATAGGATAGTGAGGTACAAACACCTACACAAGCATGTCTTCTACACGCATGACCAATCGGACCTGTCAAAAACGTGTTCCATGCTTGAATTCGACCAAGCTAAAGGTTGGTGTTCGAGCACTGATAAGCACGTATATGCTACATTTTGTACCCATATTTATATTAGTTAGGACTCGATATTTTTGCTAATATACTATTTTAATGCTTTTGTAGAAAGTATAAGTAAATCCAATCATCCAAGAATAAATGGCGAAATGTGAAGCTAAAACAGTGCTTGCCAAAAAAAAAACCCAGCAAGGTTACTCGAGACACCAAAGCCAGACAAAGAAAGGATGATACACAAGGGGGACGGTCTAATTGAAAACAAGGAGGTCAAGCACGTGCACATGCATTCCCCTGAATCATGGTTTTGTGGGGCTCAGAAGAACAGTCGTGTGTTTTTCATGCAAGAAGAAAACATTATAGGGGTTACTATGCCATGTGTCGTTGCATATATGCATAGTTTTGGGAAGTTGGAAAGGAAAGCCTGTTAGGTAGTGGAATATTGGAACAAATAAATGGGTCCACGTGAATATATATCTTGTTGGAGGGAGAAAAATGAATTAAAAAGATTTTGCTTTCCCACCAGTGGGATTCTTTTTAAGTCTACCAAATATGCATGCAAGCAAAATGAAGAAGAATATATATATGGGGAGATCACATAAATGACCACCATGCAAGTTTCAATTAAGGCTAATTAAGAGAATGAAGACACAACTTTATTTGGTATATATTTTCTGTTTTGTGAAGAAGAAAGAGGGGGGTTCTGAGGCCGGTTTTGGGAGACGAATAGAAGGGAGGCGGCTACAGAGCCGTGAAGGAGAGACGGAGAAGGGTTTGCATTCTTCAGTTTTTACAATTCCATTTCGATTATCTAGTGAATAGCTAATATATTTATTTATGGCTTTTGAGAAAGCGATGACTTGCTAATTATTTTGTAACTAGGGTTTTTATGGTTGAAACTACATGGGTATTAGGCCATTTTTGATTGATTGGTTTATATAGCAACAAACCATTTTGAATTGAATAAATAATTCCATGATTTTATATATTAATTTAATGATAATATGAGTTTTTGCTTCACCGGTTTCGTATAACCTTTGTGCATAATTGTTAGGATCGAAAATATATTTGTCTACTTATTTGATATTTCATGCCTGGGTTAAATCCTTTGATGGGGTATGCTTAGAATATCCTGGTATTATTTGAGAACCTGTATTTAGTTTCTTATAAATTTCTCACTATTTGATGGTGCATGCTTTGGTTTAGTTTTTTAATGTGCCATGCTTAGGGCGTCCCAGTGATATTTGCGACTCTAATATATATAATAGGTGATGTCAATAGAACGAAAAATAAATAATTCATGAATTATGTTTCATTTCAGTATTTGAATAGAAATAGTGGTGGATACATTAAACCCTGGTTACCAACTCTCCCATTTGATTCGTTTTGTTACTTGAGTTTATTCTTCTCATTGTCTTTATTCTTTCAAAAATCCAAAAACATCTTTATTTGTTAGTCCATTAGAGATATTGATTACGTATTTCCACCGCTACTCGTGGGAACGACCTGTACTTGCCATTGTTCTACTAGTTAGACACCGTGCAATTGCGGTTTATATAAATAGGTATCTCCGGATCCTATCAATTTTTGGCGCCGCTGCCGGGGAGCGGTTGTGGAATATGGTAATTAGTATTTCTTTTATTTTGTAAATTCTTAGGTGTTTATTTGTTTTTATTTTTTTCTACAGTATTTTTATTTTTTAGGATTTCTTTTTCCATTTGACTTGTTTTGTGCTTCAGAATTTTATTTCAGGAGCCTTTTTGAGAACGATGAATGCTTTGCGCGAAACGTCGTCTATGACGCTTGGTGAATACATGTATGGGTCACGGTATAAGGAAGTTCTTGCTTATAATCGTCTCAGATATGGAACTTGGAATCCACGTAATTTCTCTATGGGTGGTTATTCAGATGAGTATCAACCCCAATACCATGAGGGTGAACATGAACTTGACACTTGAAGTGATTTTAGGAATTATGATACCGATATAATATCTGAATCTATTGTATCTTACCCAACTCATGATCATTTAACTGATTATTTGTCTATTCAAAAGGACGAGAGCTGTGTTAGAGATGTCATTTATTCAGATAATGATGATTTAGAAGAACATATATCTACAGAAGATACTATTGTTGAGTCTGATGACTTAGAGACAGTAGAAATGCATAATGAGATATTTTCTAATCATTCAAATAATGAGTTTCCTATAATTCACTTAGTTGCAAATAGTGATGAGGAGATTATTCATGATATTGTTGCTCCATTGAGCTCTTGTTTTTCTGATCCATCTAATGATTTTCTGAATGCTGATGTGAATGTTGAACATATTGATATTGGTCAGATAACTTGTGTCGATGATTTTGAGCCTTTATCTGTTTGTTTAGCCCAATTTTCTGATTCCGATGACCCTATGATTATTGATATTATCAAGGCTTTGCGACCTCCAATAGTTAATCAGGGTAACTCAACAACGGAAGTTATTTCCGCAGACTTAGAACCAAATTTAAGAGTTACCGATTTTGATAAACTTAAACCACTAGATGCATGTACAGGTCATCGTGCTAATATTGATGATTATTTTCCTTTTGTAATTGTCAATTCATTGCTTCCAATGATTTCTAGTGAAGATATTGTGTCGACGGAAGTTATTTCAGCTGATTTAGAACCCGATTTAGAGTGTGCTTTCCGAATGGAAACTAATATGCATTCTATGTTTGTTGTTCATGTGAGTAATTTACTAATCTCGACCTTGCATGACTTGATGACTAAGAATTGTTTTCTCTTGGGAATGAATTTACACATCTTTTTGGAGGTTTTTAGTGTTTGCAGATTCATATTTGCAGCTGACCTGATTTGTTGGATTGATCTCTAACTTTTCAGACTTTATATATATGCTTTGCTGCTTACTTTGGTGCAACCTCACCTTGTTTGAGGTTCTTTATGTGCGCAAGCAAGGATACAAAGATTTTGCTTCATGGGAGTCAACCCATACTATTTCGCTTCATGGGAGTCAACCCATCGGATTTGTTTTCTTTCCTCTATCTTTTATTTATTTGCTTGAATTTCCCATCTTAGTTTCTACGTTGGATGACTCAAATCCATTGAGGACAATGTAATGTTTAAGTGTGGGGGAGTGGCATTTTCGTTAGTTAAAAAAAAAAAGATGACTAGCTGTGTAACGGGTCTAAAAAAAAATTGAATATCATGACCAGCCGTATAGCGGGTCTAAAAAAGCAAAAAAAAAATATATAAAATGAAAAAAAAATTATAATTTGATTGTTTGGGTTATGACCAGCTGTGTAGCGGGTCTTTTCTTTTTTCTTGCATTATATAACCAGCTGTGTAGCGGGTCTAAAAAATATATATAAAAAATTAAAAAAAAAAAGACCAGCTGTGTAGCGGGTCTAACCCTGTCTTATGATATGACCAACTGTGTAGCGGGTCAATTCTTTGTTTTGCTCGAGGACTAGCAAAATATAAGTGTGGGAGTGTTGATAAGCACGTATGTGCTACATTTTGTACCCATATTTATATTAGTTAGGACTCGATATTGTTTCTAATATACTATTTTAATGCTTTTGTAAAAAGTAGAAGTAAATCGAATTATCCAAGAATAAATGGAGAAATGTGAAGCTAAAACAGTGCTTGCCACACAAAAAACCAGCAAGGTTACTCGAGACACCAAAGACAGACAGAGAAGGGATGATACACAAGGGGGACGGTCTAATTGAAAACAAGGAGGTCAAGCACGTACACATGCTTTTCTCTGAATCATGGTTTTGTGGGGCTCAGAAGAACAGTCGTGTGATTTTCATGCAAGCAGAAAACATTATAGGGGTTACTATGCCATGTATCGTTGCATATATGCATAGTTTTGGGAAGTTGGACAGGAAAACCTGTTAGGTAGTGGAATATTGGAACAAATAAATGGGTCCACGTGAATATCTTGTTGGAGGGAAAAAAATGAATTAAAAAGATTTTGCTTTCCCACCAGTGGGATTCTTTTTAAGTCAACCAAATATGCATGCAAGCAAAATGAAGAAGAATATATATATATGGGGAAATCACATTGATGACCACCATGCAAGTTTTAATTAAGGATAATTAAGAGAATGACGACACACCTTTATTTGGTATATATTTTCTGTATTGTGAAGAAGAAACAGGGGGGGTTCTGAGGCCGGTTTTGGGAGACGAATAGAAGGGAGGCGGCTACATAGCCGCGTGAAGGAGACACGGAGAAGGGTTTGCGTTCTTCCGTTTTTCCAATTTCATTTCGATTAGCTAGTGAATATCTAATATATTTATTTATGGCTTTTGAGAAAGCGATGGCTTGCTGATTATTTTGTAACTAGGGTTTTTATGGTTGAAACTACATGAGTATTAGGCCATTTTTGATTGATTGGATTATATAGCAACAGACCATTTTGAATTGAATAAATAATTTCATGATTTTATATATTGATTTAGTGATAATATGAGTTGTTGTTTCAACGGTTTCGTATAACCTTTGTGCATAATTGTTAGGATCGAAAATATATTTGTCTACTTATTTGATATTTCATGATTGGGTTAAATCCTTTGATGGGGTATGCTTAAAATAGCCAGGTATTATTTGAGAACCTGTATTTAGTTTCGTATAAATTTCTCACCAATGCAATTTGATGGTGCATGCTTTGGTTTAGTCTTTTGATGTGCCATGCTTAGGGCGTCCCAGTGATATTTGCGACTCTAATATATATAATAGGTGATGTCAATAGAACGAACAATAAATAATTCATGAATTATGTTTCATTTCAGTATTTGAATAGAAATAGTGGTGGATACATTAAACCCTGGTTACCAACTCTCCCATTTGATTCGTTTTGTTACTTGAGTTTATTCTTCTCATTGTCTTTATTCTTTCAAAAATACAAAAACATATTTATATTTTAGTCCATTAGAGATATTGATTACGTATTTCCACCGCTCCTCGTGAGAACGACCTGTACTTTCCATTTTTCTACTAGTTAGACACCGTGCAATTGCGGTTTATATAAATAGGCATCTCCGGATCCTATGAAGCACCTCCTAAACCCTAATCTGACGGTCGCAGATGTGGGTCGCAAGCCATCTCGTCCGTCTAACTTCACCAGCTTGGACGGGCAACCTAAGACAGGAGTTAGGAGACCAATGAGGCATCACCACGATCGTCATCCACCACTCTTCCACACAAAGTGATCGGCCAAGTCAGGACTTACATGTACAACCTCCAAACGATCACTCGAAGATGGCTGGACGTGATGTTATTTTAAGATGCTTAATCCGCGACTTACTCCATTAATTCTTAAAACAGCGATGCTTCACACATGCTGAATATATTCGATGCATTACCTGCATAAAATATACACGATACTTCACAAATATCTACTTCCTAAATAACTTAGTTATTTAATCTAGCATCACCTGCTACTTTTTATGGGTCCCACGATCCACACATTCGAGACATCAAACATGTCACAAACTGGGGGATACTTACTGGGGTATTGGTCTGGCGGTTTACAGCGTGCAGCGCACAACGCGCCATCACAAGAACGTGTCAGAAAGACATGGACGGTTAGTGATGATGGGAGAAGTGGGAAAGACTGATCGTGTGACACTAACACACGCAACTCCACTACTCCATCACTCCACTTTCTCCACTTCCTATGAGAGACGTGGGTTCGGCTCAATGACTTGTATAAATAGGTTCTCCTCCCTATTT
Organism: Papaver somniferum; assembly: GCF_003573695.1. Taxonomy (NCBI): domain Eukaryota; kingdom Viridiplantae; phylum Streptophyta; class Magnoliopsida; order Ranunculales; family Papaveraceae; genus Papaver; species Papaver somniferum. The sequence continues at coordinate 77,899 of NC_039361.1, forward strand.
CCAAGACAGGACAAGACAACAGAAACCAAGTGTTGATACAATCGTATCCAAACACCAGAACTGATAGCTTACATTCTACAAGCCAGTTCATCTTTCTAATATAAGTCATACACAGCCAACACCTTCACAATCTCAACACCTTCTTCGCTTCCCTCCCTAATATCAACCCCATCTCCTTCACTTTGTGACCGAAGCAAGTCTGAAACGACCATTTCTTGGTTTAGGCCAGAATTGTACAGATTGATTTCTCGAATCACAAGCACTCCCGTGTAGTGCATTTGTTTAGGGTTTAGATTCATTTCTCATTCACACACCCCAAATTACCAAAACCGGCAGAAATAGTTTTCACCCATAAACACCTTCGGTAAGGGGTGCAGAAATATGACTAAGGTACCGACGTATTCGGTTGACCTGCGGGTGCCTGGGACGTCTGGAGCGTTACCGGCCATGTCCTTCTGGAAATTCTTGGCTACGATGCACTCGATCCCAAAGAAACCTCACTTAGGGTGTGACCTCGTAACCCTGAGCCTCATCGGCGAAGGGGATAATAAGTCACGAAAACAACTGAATGTCGTAATAATCGGATGGGAGGAGACCAACATCCATGTTAGGGTTAACCTCCTTGAAGGGGCACTCAGGGGGAATATAAAAGGATGACACCCTCCAGATTAGGGAGCTGTGTGACCAAAAAAGACGGCAATGTCATGGGGCTACTACTCATGGGAATAGTTAGGCCTGTCATATTGTCGCCAGGAAAAACTTGATCAGGATGTTAAGGCGAGGTTGATGGATTGTTATTCGCAAGGGTAACAAGTGCTTGAGACTTCGCCGAAGAAATGCCCTTCATAATAGGGTGAGGCGCAATAATACCTTAACTAGGAGGCGCATTAATACCTCATAAATAAGAAAACAAAAGGAAAACAAAAAATAGACGTACACACCGGAATGGCGTAGTTATGAAGAGTGTAATCAGGGGAATCTCGTCTTGATCGGACAAAGCTCAATAAAAACAAGAGGCAAGTATATACTTTTTATATTTTTTGTTCTTTTTTAGCATTCTCCTCTCAAGACTACGAAGTGCTTAAGGCATAATTTAAATCTACGAGACAAGACAATAGAGAAAGGAGAACGAAGGAAAAGATCAAAGTCGAAGGCATATTTTTACAACCAGGGCACAAGTATATACTTGGTGTGAAAAGACTAAAGGCGCAAACAGCAGTTCTAATTGAAAAAATAACAAGATCATAATAGACATATAGGATTGAAGTTTATATACATAGGCGAAGAGTACAAGGGTAAAGGACCGTGTTCTCTAATCATCATCTCCATCAGCTTCATCAGACTCTGTGCCTTCGTCGGAAGGAAGAATTGATTCGTGGATAGTAGGCTCCGGTTCGGGTTCGTCATCTGAAAACACCTTAAGTTCCAGGGGAACACGAGGAATATTCTCTTAGTCGCAGAATTCATGAAAGATCCTGACCTTTTCATCTTGGTTATTTCGGCGAAGCTTCTTTGCAAGTAAAACTGCGTCCATCGCCATCTTGCACTACAAAAAAACACACGTTTGGTGACAAAATTTTATGTGACCAACAAAATTTTGTCTGCAAAATCTAGTGTTTAGGGAGGAATATTTTTTTGGTCACAATATATAATTTTTCGCGACAAACGGTAAATTTAGTCTTTAAAGTTGTCACTGAAAACTTTTGTGACCAAGTATGGTGACCAACTCTGTCTCCGTCTCTAAATATCTTTTTCGTGACCACATGTAGCGACCAATCCTGTCTCCGTCTCTAAATTTTACTTTGTGACGAATTATTTTGGTCACGTAATTGGTTTCTAGCGACAAAGGAAAATTATAGTCTCCAAACATATTATTGCTAACGATTGAAGACTTTTGTCCCTGAATATATCTTACACTGACAAAATTAGTTTGTCGCCGAAATGAATGCCCATCAAACACAGATTTTTCCATTAGAACTATTAGTATCCAAACAAATTGTTGTCACAAATGGATTGTTTTCTACCAACGGAAAAAAATTGGTCTCCGAAAAAACTATTGCTGACAACGTGTAACTTTTGTCCTTATATCTATTTAGGTAGACAAAAATTGGTTCGTCATCTAAATGAATACGAAGCAAATTTGAAATTTCGTCGTTAAAATTTTGTAATGACAAGATAAATTGTGGTCACAAAATACAAATATTCATTGACTGCTTGTGATTTAGTCTGCTCAGAGGAATTGAAGTGGTGATGTTGCTTCGAGTATGACTGGGACGGTTGTTGCAAAGACACTCCTCACAGGCATCACCTGAACCTGAATCATCAGTAGATTTGGTCATTATGGAGCTTCGACTACCTTCGAAGTAACACGAGAAAGGGAATAATTTTCCACACCGTATCAGAAGAGACTGAGCAATGGTTGAGCATTTTGACCAATTAAAATGCCCTGTAATACATTTCGAGTCGAAGAGTTAAACTGAAGAAAGTAGCTATGTTGCATTCCTTTTCGTTCTGGATCTGGTAGAACAAACCATCATACTTTGTGTTGTTTGCTCAATTCATGAAAAGCAGACTCGCAATCCATTTTAAGCATATTTACACAAACATATTGAGGCTTTGAGACGTCTGCAAAATGAGCTTATAAAATCAATACATACAATAAGGTTACTTGAAATCCATTCTAAGCGTAATTTGTTGTGGGCTCAATTCATAATAAGGCAACTTAAAATTGAATGAAGACCTTGGAGTACGATATCTAAAGCATTGAGGTCCATACAAATATTTCTCATCTGTACTAGCACAAGAAGCTGAAGGATTGTTTTCATTCAGAGGGCTGGTACCGTGATTATCAGCAATCATCTGATTACCTGGATCTGAAACTGAACCCTCTTCCAGGTTATCTGATACCGAAGCATCACTATTTCTACCACTGGTTTCAAGGCGTTCCATCAGGAGAGAAACACTAGCAATTACAGCATTTACCTCTCGTCATACTTCAGTACCAAGATCAGCCATCACAGTGTTTCGAGAAAATAGCCTCACCTTCCATCCTTTGGTACTTTTTTGTAATCGACTCTTTGTACCTTAGATAACAATATTAATAAATAAGCTAGAATTCAACAATGACCAACTTGTAACTCAATTAACGTAGGATTCTATTCCCATTTATGTGACCAATACCTTGTTGAAACTGCATTAAATTTTGATTTTAGAGTTTCAGAGAAAGACTGTAACTCAGATGGCCCTTCTCTATCTTGATATATTGGGGAAGATTGACCTGCAGAATTACTAAATGGCCAAAACAAGAAGAAAAAAACGGGTGAAAACGAGAAAAAAGATCAGAAAAATGCAAAAGATGCATCAAAACAATCCATCAACCACAAGAAGAAAAAGATTATGACAATTTGGATCGCCGTACATTGGACTACTAAAGGAAAATCTACATTGATTAGCTGCGGAATGACCAGATCCAGATGCTGAAGTAGGACTCTGATCAGCTTGCGGAGCAAGAAATTTTTGGGTCCCTGAGGAGGTTTCAATTCCCACCGTCATTAGAGGGAAATTTGGACTAGCTGCAACAACTGGATGAGCAGGTTCATCGTCCCTAATTCCCTGAGCTGGAGTGGCCGTAATAGGAGTGGAAGAAGTTGCATTAGGCTGAGATGAGAACACCAAGAACTGTGGTCGACCCTGACCAGACGACCTATTTCGGAGGCCGTCCCTTCTAGACATGTGATGTGCCCTTCCTATTGCAGCAGCAGCAGCCAAATGTTGGATAATACGCTCTTCAAGTTCAGCATCATTTGCGCCTACAGGTAACTGCATCGAAATGAAAAGATAAGCATGAGTAACCACCGAGAACAAATTTTAAATTTTCTGGTTGTCATCGAAATTTTTTTCATTTGATTGCAGTTACAAGGTCGGAAAAAATATATACGTGTTGTAATTCAAAATCTCCAAGAGCAGGATGATGAAATATTGTGGGATTTCGTGGTCGGTTGGACCTAATGTTCCTCTCATGTTCCACAGCCTCAAGAAATTCTTGGATAGAATGACAAAGGTTCCATTAAGATAATTAGTTTCAGAGGAACTCAAAACACAAAACAAAAACAGACCAGTAAAACAAGAATGAAAACCTGGTGGGATCCTTCAGGCTGATGGATTGCCAGCACATGGGGCACTGCGAACTTCTCTGACACCTAAAAGATGAACAATAACATCAATTAGCAAACACATATTCAACCAACTAATCTAAGTTAAGCTTTCCAAAAACTAACTCCAAATGCTGACCAAGCAAAGTTTAGTACAACACAAACATGGATTTTTTCCCTTGAGACAGACAAACCATCAATTTGCCTTCGACACCTGTACTAATTTCTTCCCTTGAGACAGACAAACCATTCTCTCGGAACACCCTAGTGATGTCTGATAGCAATCCCAATCTGTTCTTAGTGCACACATCCAACTTCAACCCCTGTATTTTGAGAAAAAGAAATAAGAAGCAGAAGAGAGAAAACAAGGATTAGAAAAAGGACTTCTAGCAGTGATCAGGTGATAATCTTAGGCATAGGTTTGATTAAGTTGAGACAATTTTAGCATTAAAGACAAATTAAATTGACGCAAAACTTCTGTTTTTGAGACAATTTTTCTGGTCTTAAATAGTTATCATTAAAGACAAATTAAGTTGACACAAAACTTTCGATTTTGAGACAATTTAATTGGTCTTAAATATTAATTATTAAAGAAAAATTAGTTTGTCCTTGAAATTTACATTTTTGCGACAAAAAACTTGCCCGCAAAAAAGTGTCTTTTGGTGGCTAAATTTTTGGTCCTTAAAATAACTTTCGCAGACAATTTTATTTCGTTGGTGAAAGAGACTTTTGTTGACAATAAATTCTTAGTTGTTAATTCATTTTTCTTGTGACCGTTCATAATTTTGTCGCGAAATACTTTCCCAGATGGGGTATTCGAGACAACTTCGTGACAAAAAAAAATTCATCTCAAAAAATATTTCGAGGCAAAAACAGGGGATTTCCTGACAAATGTTTTTGACACCAAACCCCCATTTTCTTGTAGTGAATTGTCGAGATCCTCGTTTAAGCCGCGTACATCTTCTCGGAGATAAGAGACTTGGTCCTTAAGCTTTTGTTCAGACCCTGAGATAAAGAAAGATGAGTAAGTAGGCTATCTGGAAATCTAAGGCAAGACCAAATGGCTAAGAAAGGCAAACTTACGACGAAGAGCAGACGAGATGTTTTTCTCCTTAGCGAGTTGCGATTCTAACTGAGCGATACGAGTATTCTTGCGGCCAATAAGGTCCCGGCTTTCGTGAAGTTCCTCGAGATGGGACATGCTGTGATTATGTCCCTGAGAAGGCGAATAAGAAAGAAATGAGCAAGGTAATGTTGTTAAGCTCTCAGAAAAATAAAATCAGCTGTCACACTTACCAAACACAGCAGGGAAGGATGTTCTTGACTGGAGAGGTTGAAAGAAGCATTTTGGATAAACCCTTGATCAGCGTCTAGAAAGGAATCAGAGCTCAAGGAGGTCAGAGATTCAGAAGCCGCAGATCTCAAGGAAGGGTTCGAACGAGTTGTCACAAAGATATCCCGAAGAAATTTCATATCAGGAAGATATGTTGGGTCTTTAGAATCATCAACCTGAGGGAGAGAGGAGCTAGGAGGACGGGTCAGTCCCGAAGGACTAACTTGAGACAGCCCGCCTACATCCAATGTACGAGGGTGATGTTGAGGAGTCTCCCGAGCACGAGGAGAGGTTGAAGAGTCATCCTAAAATCCACAAAATTAGTAGGTGAATCAAAGGGAGAAAGGAAAGCCGCGAGATAGGGACGAACCTGAGCGAAGGAGGAGGAAACCTTTGAGCGGACACGCTATCTTGTGTTTTCAGCAGGGCCAACTACAACTTGAGATTCCCCCCTCTGCGAAGTAAAAGATTAGAAGATGGAATAAGAAATTGAGAAGATATGATTCGCGAGATACAGACCTGAGCTGGAGGTGGCTTCTTGGAGCGGTCCTTTATCATGTCAGGAGGAGGGAAGGAATACTAAGGAAAAAAACAAGGGCGTTAGAGGGGTGTACGATCAATAGAGGGGAAATTGAATGAAAAGTCAAACTTACCCCATGGGGAATCTTGGGCCAATTAAACCGACCCGGTTCGTATTCGGCGAGATGGGCGTGCTTTGGAAGAGGACCGGAACGAGGCATACCATTCTCGTCTAACCCCCACACGAAGGGACCTTCGATCACTAGAGGATACACCATCCAATTTTCGTCATTGGATAAGCAAAGATACTTGTTCCTCTTTTCGCCAGTAGGATCGACATCTAAAAGAAATGCCTTGGATGGGTCAGCCAAGATCGTACGGGTAAACTTTACACCCCACTCTTGGTACGATCTTGTGGACGAGTACTGGACTAAGTAATTTTTCAGAAAAGATTCGACGTTATAATCAGCAGAAGGAAAGTCCGACCCTAATTCAGGAATCTGGGAAGGAAGGCTATTTGATCTTCGAACAAATTTGTTAGCCAAGCGAATAGCATTCCCACTTAGCTGATAAACACCAGGGCGAAGATGAGCTAAAATCTCAAGGAACAGAGGATTCTTGGGATCATATAAGGGAAAAGAAAGCCCTGCTCTTAACTGTCCAATGGTGATGATCATCCTCGATGAAGTCCAGGTTTCATCTTGGATCCACCGGTAGTTTAATTCCATCGAATGAGTAGCAGTGATGGGAGGAGTAACATAGGAATCGATTGCGAGAGATAAGGTGATTCCTACCTTATCAAGATCGGTCGTAAACTCTTCATAGGTCCAGGATGTGGTTGGATAGGGGACCTTTCTGGGAGCCATTAAAAAATAGAAGTACAGAGCTTACTGGAGATAAAAGGGGGAAAGGAGGAGAAGGCTAAAGCCTTAAATAGATGAGAAGAAGGAGTATTTATACCAAATAACTGGTCAAAACAACCCACGACTGAAGAATATGAACAAGTAATCGACGGTTAAGAGGAAAAGAAAACCACGTGGAAGATGAAGAAAGGGAGGAAAGGCGGTTATCAAACTTCAGACGGTTCTTATTCTCCTCCCTTTATGATCGAGCAGAATAAGAAAAGGCAAAATGTAGTTACCAAAGTGTAAGCCGACACGTGGCCATAGGAAGGCGCGGGAATCTGGTGAAAAGATCTTACTTCAAGCCCCGAGATTCTTCGTCAGGGACTTGTCAAATCAAGTCAGAATTATCCTTATCTGCACGGCAACGAAGTAAAGTTTGGGACGAGGTAACTCGCCAAAGGGGATGAAAAGTGCGAAAGGAATCAGATGTCCATTACAAAGTGACCACGAAATAATGTGACTTGGTTTGGAAGAAAAGCTACCCCCACGAAGTAGATGAGTTATTGGCAAGAAATAGAACAGGTGTCCCTACAAGACCACGTGAAGTCAGCGAAAGTTGGGGGAAAACTTTATGGAATATGCTCTAGGCGAAGTATAAAGTAACCTCGGCGAGATAATGTGGGTTGTATACCATTAGGGTTGTTGGAGGCTATAAATAGAGACCTTGGGGCAATGTAAAGCGAGAGATCTGGTGGAGAGGGAAAGGTCTAGAATAGGAGAGAGAGAATTAGGGTTTCCTTGTAATTCATAGGCTTGGAGAAGGGATTAGGGTTTCCTAATAACTCACGAGTGTAACTTTTATTTCTCTTGAGATTAATAAATAAACTTAAGTTCTTGTGTTTATCATGTCGTAGATCTTACTTACTTTTCATTTGGGTGTGTTGCCGGATTTCCAGTAATCACAAGCGATAAGTAAAATGAAATGATTTGAAGGAAAATTCAATTTCACTTACCTTAACCTTAGATTGTTATTCTTCAATAATGAACATGGAATCTCTCCTGAGATATTGTTATCTTCCAAATTTCTACATAGTATATTGGAAAAAAAATATTAGCGGCATATTCGTTCGTGGTCTACTAGCGTCTAGCTAGTACTACAAAGGTAAATTAAGTTGCAGGCAAATGTTGAACTTACAATATACTGAGCTTAGACAATGTGCCAAGAAACTCAGGAATTTCTTGTGTCAAACGGTTGTTGCTGAAATCTCTGCAATCATATAACACTTTTTAACAGGGTTCACTATCAATCACATATTTATTTTAATAACTAAAATATCTTTGTTACTCACATGGTTTCTAGAGCATCCATAGCACTAAAATCAGGCAGGCTTCCTGTTAATCCAAGGCCATTGAGATATCTGTAAATGACCCATGTTATAAAATTTGATAAAAGCTTCCAAAATCTGATTCAATCAAGAAAGCAGTGCTATGATAACAACTGGGAATTATAGAGAAGATTATTCTTACAGTACTATAACTCGAGGAGAGTTAGCATCAGAATCACAAGCAACCCAATCCCAAGTAAATGGTGAAGGCAAACAAGGATCACCAGTCCAACCTTGAAGTTGCATGAAAGTCGTTTGCAATAACCTCAATGAAATCACTAATAAAGAAAAAAACTAATAAATTAAGAAACCAAAAAAAAAAATGTAAAGAAATAAAAAAGAGAAAATTTACCATCATCTGAATTGGTTCCTTGAACTAATTTATCACCGATATAAAATTCTTCATAGGCGTTGATTAGTGGAGGAAGAGTTGAATCATCTGTCGGAACAATTTCAATTTTAAACCAACCAAGAATACCAGTAATCACATTTTTAATGCGGACTTCCAAAGCACGTCCGTAAGGTGGAACCACAGGGCCATACTTTTGAAAAGTCCCATCGCGAGAAGTATAACCGTCGTTAACTATGATATTAAATGATCGTTTCTGAGTAGAATTTAATACCATCACTTCTGAAAAATATAGATTTATATGGAAAGGTACTTCAACAACTGTGCTGCCATAAAGAGTTATGTTCGCAGACGAGTTCAGATTCACTGCTGAAGTCCTCATTACAATCTCGGGAGGGTTATCGTGGATGTTCACTTTAATGGATGTTGAGTTACTTCTAACCTTAACCGTAGTTGGTTCCAGACGATCATCGATGTCAGGAGCCCAAATTCTACCATAACTATCTTCAGGAAACCTACATCGATCATCACATAAGATTCTAATCAGTGTTAAAAAGTGCTTGTTAAATTAGATAATAACCCCATGTGTTTAATATATATGCATACGTACCTTACAGTTCTGCTGATACCAAAAGCTGTTCTCTCATTGAAAAACAAAGGATAATTTGGATCAGTGTAATTACTGTAAATATCTGAATCCCAACTTCTTACTTCGAGAGCCGATATAAATGGAAGATTATCAACATGAGTTTGGCTAAGACATACCGTTATAGTACTGTTTTTACTGTTTAATGAATAAACCATTTCTTGATATACGACTTGGTCCATCGATGTTACAACTCGTGTCCAATTGTTCCCATTGATTTGAAGATGGAAACTCGGGGGAGTAGATTTATTGTCATAGTTTCCATAGAAGAAACTAGCTCGAAGAAGGACCCGTTCAACTGAAGTGCTACTATCTTCAGCTTTGTGATCAACATCTAATGAATAACAGTTCTTTTTTCGAGTTCTGAACTCCCTAAGAGTGCTCATAACATGAGAATCCCAACCAGGTGGTAAATCTTTTGTTGTGACATTCCGTGTTTCTCCTGTTTATACGTACTGATTGTCCCCGACCAGACGAGCGAATCTTTATCAATGTAAGGTCCGGTGAAGAAGAACCACAATCTATGCTCATAAGCACTGTAATTACAAAAAAAAATCCACGGTCATGGTACTAATTATGTTTGTTTAGAGAAAATAAACATGAAAATTAGAGATAAACAACGGCCTTACCTTTTGCAGATACCGGTACAACGATATCAAAACATGAGAGATGTGAAAAGAGTAAAAGAAGACGGAGAAGAGGGCCGAAATTTAGAATGTTCATGTTGGGATTCTTGACTTGGATCATCATAGGGAGACTATAAGTTCTTAGTTTTCTTTTTTGGAAGCAAGTTCTTAAATCGTGTATTTGAGTGCAATTGAGAACTAAGCCTTGATACTAACAAATTGCTTTTCATTTTACTTTAATCATTTTTTGTATTACTTTTTATTTAAACAAAAAATAATTTCTGCCAGTGAAAGTTAATTTTTAGAATTTCTCTGAATGTCTGAACATAGTACTCCGCCTCACTTCGTCTGTAATTTTTCAAAACTCAGCCTTAGCTCAGATGGTCCCTTACTGGGACCTAAACTCAAAATAACTCACTTGGTCTATATATTTAGAGAAGTGCTACCCATACCCATAAATGTTACCGCAAAAGCTCCCGAGAGGGGAATCCAACTATTTATAAATGCCTCTGCCATTAGGATTATCAATGTGTAAACCTAGCATTTTCGATATTTTTATCAATGAATCGTATCCAAAGATAGCCACCCCTTAATCATGTATTTTCTAAAATGGCTAACATACCCTTGTTTAATTAACACTAAAAAATCTGATTAACTTAATTAATTGAGTTTAGATTGATTAATTGAGTAGATTAAAACTTCTATGAAATTTTGTTTTTGATTGAACTTGTTTGGAATATTTTTGATGAAAACAATTTTATTTTGAGAAAATCTTTTGCAATGGAAATGAAAGCACACTACCCAAACACTTCTAAAAAAGGATATTGCAAAGCTATTGTATGAAATCATACTCAAAATTAGATTAGAAATCAACACTTTCAGTTCTGAAAGTATGAAAAGTCGGCAAGATCGATGAATGAATACCATGTCGACTATATTTGGCCGGCAAGGTAGATGAATGAAGATGATGCCGACTAAGTTTCACCGGCAGGGTATTCAAATGAAGACAGTGCCGACTTTATTTTTTGACATACAGGAGACGACTAATATAGTTGGCAAGGTCTACAAAAAAAATCCCGCCGGCTGTTGAGAAAAATACCCGACCGGCTGTTGAAAAATTTACAGTCGCCATGGCTATTATGAAAAGTCGGCAAGATATGCATGTTACGACCTGCCGGCTGTATTAGCTGGCAAGGTCTTCAAAAATTACCCTGCCAGTTGTTGAAAAAATTTACAGTCGCCGCGGCTACTATGAAAAGTCGGCAAGATATGCTTGTTACGACCTTGCCGACTAAAGACACGGAAATCATAATTTTCGATTTCTAACCTAATATAACAACCAAATCACAAAACACAATGATGGGTTTGAGTTTAGACATCACTTGGAGTCTTCTTTTCGCCGGTAGAATCAACCATTTCTTTGGAAAATCAATGTTCAAGATTTTCGGTTGATGGAAGAAATGGAAGAAGATGAAGTGGAAGAGCAGAGAAATTAGAGAAGAGAGAATAGGAAAGATTAAGAATTTTTTAATTTTTAATTTCAGGGTTTAATTTTAAATTAATTAGTTCAAGGATTAATTTGGATATACCCCAATCCAGCCAGGATATGTATTCCTTTTTCTTTCCTTCTTTTTTTTCTTGGAAAACAACTAGACAACAACTACAATAAAACGTGTCTAACACTACTTGATTGTCTGCAAGATATTTCCAGTATGTTTGATTGTAATTTGTAATACAGCTACAGCTTGGTTGACTAGCGATGTAGAATTCCGAACATACCCAGTAGGCCAGTACCATGGTCACTAGGTGTCAATAGTTCCTTCACTCTGAACTGGTCAATCTGATTTTGGTTCCTAGACATGGAGATCACTGTCTGCTATCAAATCGATGCCAGTCCATTCCAGCGGTCAATAGTAAATTAAATGGATATTTGCATTAGGAAAACAAAAATATATACTAAATTAAATGGATAGTCCTATGAAACAAGCAAATGATTGCATGTATGTACTATGTACTAGGAAAACAAAACATTAATTGATAGTCCTATGCTGAAACAAGCAAATGATTGCATGTATGTTCCATGTACTAGGAAACCATAAAAAAAAAAAAAAAAAATCAAAGTCCAAAGAATAGTTTAGTTCCAAACAACTCTTGAAAAACGTTGCAGGCACGTAGTGTCCCAAACGTCCGACAAGAGTCGTCAATCATCTTATGGTATCATCTGTACGCTAATGGAGTTGGTGTATGTATTATTGTATTGTCATTTTATTTATTTATATGGAAATTGTTTTCTGTACAGGCAAGATCAAATTTGCTTGGTCAAGCGGCCTTTCAATTAAGCTTCTGTCACTAGGTTTCTGATATTACTCATTGATCAAGCAGATTAGCAAACTTAATTGCCTAAAGTAACAATGAAACTAGAGAAAATTTAAAATCAAAATGCATCAGAAACTGCTCTTCTTAGTGTTCCAAATTATTTCCTTCTACTTTTTATCGTTAGCAATATCATCATCAACATTACGGGAATCATCAACGACATTCTTTCAGGCAAAACCAGGTTGCCAATTAAAATGTGGGAATGTTACCATTCCATACCCATTTGGTATAGGTGATGGCTGCTTTATTGATCGAGATGCAATTGGTCAGAAGTCTGGATATAACATGAGATGCAATACTTCATATGATCCTCCAAAACTCTTAGTGGGTAATTCTGGGGATATAGAAATATTAAGTATATCAGAGACTGAATTGCGCATGAACTTCGGAACCATGATAACCAACAAATGTTACAATGAATCTGGACACAGAGTTCCTGGTCTTATATGGACTTTTGATGTGCTTACAACTGCGTTTACATTTTCCTACACAAAAAACAGGTTTTTCGGGATTGGCTGTGAAATCACTGCGACATTGATAGGGATGTCAGGAGACAACAAAACAGCTACAACTACTAACTCTTGTGTATCAAAGTGCAGTAGCAGCATAAAGAATATGTTCCAAGGAGCTTGTACTGGTACCAATGGTTGTTGCGAGATAACAGTCCCAAAGGGTTTGAAAAAAATTACTTCAGAAGTGATTGGTCTATGGCCGACAAAGCCTCCAATTTCGTCTTACAACTCGTGCCTCTCTATTTCGTGGCTGAGGTAGGTCAGAACAATCTTCTTCTGCCATCGGATCTTCTTTTAGATGGAGGTATTCGTAAAAATACAACGATCATACCAGTGGTGCTCGATTGGGCTATAGGAGATATGACTTGTGAACAAGCTCAAGTAAACCCTAAAACTTACGCGTGCCAGAATAATAGTCGGTGTACTGAGACAGTTAACAATCCAGGATATCGTTGTGCTTGTACAAAAGGTTACGCTGGAAACCCCTATCTTAAACCTGGATGTCAAGGTACGTTATTTAGGTATTTTCGGTCAATAGCCAAAGTTCATATATTTCACAATAATAATTTGTGTATTATATCTTTCATTTTTACACTGATCAATGCTAGCATCTCCATTAACAGATATAAACGAGTGTGAAGATGAATTCAGCAACCCCTGTAAAGGAATATGTACTAATACGGATGGAAACTATAGCTGCTCTTGCCCAGCCGGCAGTCATGGCGATGGAAGGAAAGATGGAACTGGTTGTGCTTCCAATTTTCCAGTAATAAAGGCAGCTCTTGGTATGTGTCTGGTACTTATAACTGCTAACTAATTGGTGCGATAACAATTGCTTTTACATAATCGAAGCAACTGATCGATGTGCAGGTATTGGTTTCGGATTATTGTTTCTCGCCATCTGCGCTTCTTTTTCCTACGTTGTCCTTAAGAAGCAAAAGCTACTCAAAGTTAAAGAGGGGTTCTTTCAGAAAAACGGTGGATTACTATTAAGAAACCATCTGTCCTCCCAAGAACGTGGTATAGAAACAACAAAGATCTTCACAGCAGAAGAGGAGGGTTCGGTACAGTTTACAAGGGAACTGTGATTACTGGAAATCCAGCGACACACCCAAATGGAGAATATGCAAGATCTAAGACATAATAAACACTAGAACTTAAACTTATTTATTAATCTCAAGCGAAATACAAGTTACACTCGTGGGTTACAAGGAAACCCTAATCCCTTCTCACAGCGTATGAATTACAAGGAAATCCTAACTCTCTCTCTCCTATGCTAGACCTTTCCCTCTCCAAAAGATCTCTCCCTTTACATTGTCAAATGGTCTCTGTTTATAGGCCTAAGCAACCTTAGTGGCATACAGCTCATATCATCTCGCCGAGGTTACTTTATGCTTCGCCTGGAGCATATTCAATAAAGTTTTTCCCCTCCTTTCACTGACTTCACGTGATCTTGTCGGGACACCTGTCACATTTTTTGCTCCATAATTTATCTACTTCGCGGGGTAGATTTTCTTTCAAGCCAAGTCACATTATTTCGTGGTCATTTCGTAATGGACATCTGATTCCTTTCGCGCTCTTCGTCCCCTTTGGCGAGTTACCTCGTCCCAAACTTTACTTCGTTGTCGTGTGGATAAGGATAATTCTGACTTGATTTGACAAGTCCCTGACGGCGAATCTCGGGGTTTGAAGTAAGATCTTTTCACCAGATTCCCGCGCCTTCCTATGGCCACGTGTCGACTTATGCTTTGGTAACTACAGGAACTTTATTCGATAACCGTATATTTGCCATTAAGAAGTCGAAATTAGTCGACCAGAGTCAGATTGAGCAATTCATAAATGAGGTTATTATTCTAACTCAAATTAATCATCGGAACGTAGTAAAGCTGTTAGGTTGTTGTCTGGAGACTGAAGTTCCTTTGCTTGTATATGAGTATGTTTCTAGAGGCACCCTTTCTGAACATATCCATGACAAGGGCGGCTTTGCCACCATTTCTTGGAAAAGTCGTTTGACGATTGCTACAGAAACTGCAAATGCGCTTTCATATTTACACTCTGCTGCCTCTACCCCTATTATTCATAGAGATATAAAGTCTACTAACATATTGCTAGACGAAAATTATACTGCAAAAGTATCAGATTTTGGAGCGTCACGGTTGGTTCCTCTAGATCAAACATGGGTAAACATATGGTTCAAGGGACATTGGGGTATTTGGATCCAGAATATTTTAATACAAGCCAGTTGACAGAGAAAAGTGATGTTTATAGTTTGGGCGTAGTTGTAGTAGAACTGTTAATTGGAGAAAAACCTCTTTCTTTCGGGAGATCAGAAGAACAAAGGAATTTAGCTACATATTTTGTTTCCTCCATGGAAGCAAATAATTGGTTCCAACTTCTTGAGGCTCGAGTTTCGAATGAGAGATGCCTAAGCTTAAAAGGGGAAGATCGCCCTACAATGAAACAAGTTGCAACAAGTCTAGAAGGTTTGAAAGACTTAGAGATACATACACATCAAATTTATCAACCAAGAGACGAAGATTCAAAGAACGTGCAGTTTAATCAGGTTGAAACTGACCTCTACAGTGTGCCTTTGAGCTCTTACGCTGGTATTTCTACTTTGGATTCTGCACAAAATAGCTTGGAGGCAGGTAAGATTGGGTCGGTAATAATTCCTAGATGAATGCTGAGAAATTGCAACAGTTATTTTCCGCAAGAATGTATGGTTTGGCTTCTCTCTCTTTTTACTTTTTTTTTCCGTTTCTTCTATTTTTCATTTTCCAAAGGTTCACTGAAATTTAAAGAGGAGATGAGAAGGTGTAACCAGTTATATCTGTATGCTGTAATAATTAGAAAGTTCAGTGAAGCCTTCAACTGTAATAATAGTGTTTCCGGATGTCGTCACATAGAAGTGATTGTTAATGGACTGCAAAAAAGAAAACTATCGTTGATCAAAATGTTCAAGGTTACTTCAGGGTTACCAAATTCAATCGAAGATTGTCAGTGCTACGAAATAGGTTCGTAAATGGTATAAGATTCGGTAATTTTCCGCCGAATTTGGTAACCCCTAATAAATTGCAAAGTGTTTTAATTTTAAACCGTAATATAATACATAACCTACATTTTTATTTTAAGAGTTAATTAGTGTTTGGATCGTAAGTTTTAGTATGTATTTGAGTTTGGGTCGTAAGTTTGTCCGTTTTAGAGTTTGGGTCGTCGACCCGTTAGTCAACCAAGTCAACTGGTCAAACTGTTAGTGTCATCTGACGTCCATTAACTTCCGTCAATTAACTTATTTACGCAGTTTGACACTCCGTTAAATGTTTCACACACGTGCACACTTAAAAATCACGTGCTATCACTGAAAGAATCTATGGTCCAAATTGCTCCGAGATGTGTGGATGACATTCATTCCGTTGCATGCCTTCATAAGATGTAAAAACAAATCCGACATCTTGTTCAAACAATTATAACCCAAAAAATACAAGTAGAACTGCCTGAGTTATTCGTACCAGCAACTCTCATACAAATAGAATAGATGAAGTTACATATATGATGAAAGGAAAAGAAATAGTCTGATCTAAAAATAATATGACAACATATAAAACAGGTCCAGTTTAACAAAAAAAATCAATTGTATTTCATGTTAACAGTTAACATACCACAACTTCAGTTTTGCTTCCAAGATCAATTTTGCATCCAAAAGAAAGTAAGTTAAAAGTACTGAATATACTTGTTTACCATGAAACTATACTACACTTAATCCAATTTCAGTTCTAATAAAACAAGCTTACCTGATACCACTGCACGACTGTTCTTTTCTTTGATTGCTTGCCTCTCTTTGCAGGTGGTTGGTCTTGAGTCATTTCCATCAGAGAAGCATTCCTCCTAGTCATGTTCTCCACTGGATAACTTGCAGTCCACTATTTCCACCCCTCATTCTAGCATTACCAGCTCTACCAATTCCAGTTCCTCTTCCTCTTGGAGTTTGTTGGGTTATTGTGGAAGTTTGGGAAGACTGAGTTCCAACAGCTGCAGTTGCACCAGTACCTCTGACTCCAACAACTCCAGCTCTACCTCCTCTACCTCTAACAGCTCCAATAGCACTGCCAGCTCTGCCTCCGACAATTCTTTTTCCTTAATTCGAACAGAATCTATGATATCTATTTCTCCTCCCATAATTTCTATCGAGACAATATATTTCAGCTGCTGCTGCATCATTTTCTTTATATATCTAATACTAGATTGATTTCTAACCATACACGTCTATGAACTCCTGACAGTTCATTCCCTACATTGGATTGACACTTCAGTGAAATTAAATGTATGAAAGTAGCCATTTTCCATACCTCAATTACATATTCTTATGATATTGATATTTCAATATAACTAATAGTCGTTTATATCAATGTAATTGTAATTCATATCATGTTTACATCATTCAATTTCACTCAATCATGATAGAATTACCACCCTTGTTCTACTTACACAAACCCTAATTTTCAATTTTCACCAAATCAGAAATACCCATGTTCAGTTACATCAAATTAATCATTCAATTCCAATTATAATATAAACCCTAGAAATAAAATTTCATTGCATTATCAAATTAACACAATTAAACATGGAATTTGGGCAAAAAAAATGTGTGGGTTTGATTTTACTTACTTGGTTGTGCTGTATATAGCTCTGATTCACTTATCTAACGTCAACTGCTCCTTTCTTCATCTTAAAATCTCAGAACCAGCAAACTCGCCTCTATCCTCTTTCATCAACTCGTCATAATCATCGCACTTAACAGGAAACGTTCATGTGTCGAGCTAATAAAGAAGATAAATGAGTTTTTTTTTCTTTGAATCTCTGAATTTCCTCTCGGCGTTTCTGGTATCTAGATCTAAAGTGAAAAGAAGATACGATAATAAGAGAAGGGGAATCTGGGAAGACAAAAATGATTAATGGCAAACGTGTAAATAAGTTAATTAATAGAAGTTGACGGTCGTCAGATAATACTAACAGTTTGACCAATTGACCAGGTTGATTAACGGGTCAACGACCCAAACTCTAAAATGGACAAACTTACGACCCAAACTCAAAGACAATACCAAAACTTACGACCCAAACACTAATTAACTCTTATTTTAATATCGATACAAAATGAACAAGTAGTTTCAGTTATTTCTTCTCTAATTTATTTTATTTTTCTATAGACTAGCGACCAGAAAGTTCTTCATATATTTCACTGTATAGAAACCACAATACTTTTGTGACGTTTTTTTTTTCTTTGCAACAATTCAATTCTCTCTTACATCTCAATTCTTTAGATCTTTTATTACTTTCTGAATATATAGGGAACATAGGAACCCTTAGCTTTTCACTATAAATTTGATACAAACTTGTAGACTAATTTATAATTAATTATACAGAAGTGACATGAAAACTAAACACCATTCTGGACATGTTAGTTTTGCCGTGTAATTGACAGGTTCGTTGCATGATGCAACAGAAATTGATGGACTTGAAGTTTTAAGGCCATTTGGAAAATCAAGTGTTATCCAATACTATATATCTAGAACCAATGTGAAAACTCATGCATTAATTTGTTCGCGTCCAACTTATAAAACCAACTGGACACCTTCTCTAATGACTATAGTACCGGTATTGCGGTGTACACTAGCTAGAGTATGTCAGGCTCTCTGTATCCAAATGGAGTTAGCACAAACTGCACAGCCTTCAACAATATCCACGGTATGTAGCTCAACTCCTGCATACACTGCATATCTCATTTGCTGGAGAGCTTAGTTTTACGTTTCGTTTTGTTTTTTATCTTGCCTTGTAAATTGTAATTTCGAATATCAAATAAAGAAAAACATGGAATTAACATCTCTAGTATATTACTCCTTTTAATGGACGATAAATTCAAAATCAGGACTAAACAACGGAACAGCGAAATAAATTTAAAAAAAAACTAATCCAAAAAATTAAAGGACATCTAAACGTTTGTACAATTTAATAAGGGGTAGGATCCGTTGACATGGTTATACTGACATAATCTTGACATTTTAGCGTCATTTTCTCTACCAAACTCAACCAGCAATGAATTTGAAGCTAATTTTTTGATGACATGTTCTTCTTATAAGTCTCTACACTCCCACCAAAAATGAGAGCATTCCGAGATGTATAAGACTACCATCTACCATTTTGAATATCAGTCGTTGAAGATTAACGGTTGAAATTAAAATTTGTGGATGATGAAGTTGCGCATTTCGGAATACTCTCAATTTTAATATGAATGTAGAGTTTTATACGAGGAACATGTCACCCAAATATTAGCTTTAAATACATTGTCGGTTGGGTTTGGTAGAAAAATGATAACCATGTCAACGGATTATGTCATTATAACCATGTCAACGGATTCTTCTCCATTTAATAAAATTTCGAAAAAACCATAAAATTTAACACAAAATTGGTTAGAAAGACCAAAATCAACAATTCCTGGGTGAAAAGGACATTTAGATTTTGATACTGTTTAAATGGACAAAAATGTAAAAATAACCAGGATGTAAACAGTTTCATCCTACCCATTTTCAAATACTTTTTCTTATTTTTAATTTACATCAGGATGCATCCAGTTTCATCCTTGTTATTTTTTAATTTTAAGTCAGGATGAATCCAGTTTCATCCTTTCTATTTTTTTGGTGTCCATTTCACCCAGAATAATTTTTACTCGTCCATTTGAACCATGTTTTAAAAATATTTGGACAAATGATCCATTTTCCGAAAATTTAATTTTTAGTAAATATTGCCTATCATTGCTAAATATCTTTCTTGGAGGATAAAAAACGAAAGTGAAAGTACCGCACTCATTTATTGATGACAAGAATTTTGAATTCTCATCCGTGTATATTTAGGCCGTGGCGGGGACGCAAATGTTGGGATACTATTCACACTACAGATTTTGCAATCTTGGGTCACGAGCCACGAGATTATATCGAGCTAAATATTTTAGATTATAACGATGATTTGGATCGCAGTGATAGGTTTGGGTCATAAAACAAATTTTGGATCGACGTATTTGATCTTTGAGATTTCACATCAAAAATTGTGTGGTTTGCGATTATCTATTAGCTGAGAGTACTAATTTGTAACTAAATTTAAACACGGTATTCTGGCAAAATCATTGAATACAAATTGAATTTTGAGTTTCGTCTGCCAATTTCCACATCTTAGCTAACTAGCTGGTGTAATTTTCAAATTTTAGGGGATGTCCCCAAATGCTGGCGAGCTAGTGTTTGAGATTAGCATAATCGGTTTGGAAACCTGGTATTCCAACAAAAGTAAGCTTTTTACTATGGTGTGCAATGCATAGAAAATTTAATTCTTTGGATATGTTACAACACAAATGTATGGACATGCAGCTCATGCACTTTTTGTGGAGACTGTCCTGATTCTCCTGAATCTCACGACATTAGCATAATGGGCAAAATACTATTTTCGTTAGACATGTTCAGTTACAATGTTAGACATGAACGAAAATTAAAAAATAGCCAGGATGTAAACAGTTTTATCCTACCCATTTTCAAATGTTTTTTCTTCTTTTTAATTTACATCAGGATGCATCCAGTTTTATCCTCACTCTTTTTCAAGTTTTAGGCCAGGATAAATCCAGTTTCATTCTTGCTATTTTTGTGTATCTATTTCACCCAAACTAATTTTTACCCGTCCATTAAAACCATGTTTTAAAAATATTTGGACAAATGACCCATTTTTTTTTATATATTATATAATTTTAATTTTACATTGAGAATCTTTGTAGTGATGAATTCATCATGATCGAAACAAGTTATAAGGCCGAATTCTTGGTTCAAGTGGCTTTCATAGACATTCTCTATAAAATTTTGAACCAGAGGTCAACTACATTGAAACCATTAATCAATTGGTCATTACTTTTGGGAATAATTCAATTTCCTCCTGCATCTCAATCAGATTTTTCTTTATTTCTAAAGTACACAACAAAGAGTCAAACTAGGTAATTTATACAAAATAACTACTTTTTCTATTCTAAGCTTTACAAAATTATACTAGTGGGAGAAATGAAAAACGGTAACTAACATGTTAGCTTGGTCGTATAACTCTCAGGTTTGTTGCATGATGCAGCATCAGAAATAAATGCAGTGGCGAGGAACTCATAAGAGGGTGGGCTTTGATATTTTGGGCCTAACGTTAACTTAAGACATGGTATTTGATCCCAGATAGATTAAGTAATACAAAGTTCTAAAAACAGTAAAACTAAAACACAAGCTTTTGGTGAACCATGTCCACCGGCCTCCAACTTTAAAAAATTATTTATTTATTTATTGACTCAAAAAGGTCAATATATTAAAAAAAGGTCAACTTACCACCAAGACAGTGATAAGTTGAAACTCAAAAGAGAAAAATACACCTAGCTTAGTTATAGTAGAGAGCTACAAAAAAAAGAAGAAAGAAAATTACAATTTAAAAGAAATTATTTCAGTCCATCAGAATGAAAACCATTTCAAGTCAATTTATGAAGATAAAATCTTTACAACCGTAAGAAAATAGAATCAAAATAATTTTTCCATAAATCAATCATCTTCCGTTCGGTTCACAGTGACATCACAGGGAAAAAAACTCCCCTACTCTTGGAACTAGTATTTCTGCTTCAACTTCTTCGGCAGTGTTGTTCAACTCTGCCAACAATTCGGATATACTTTTGCCAGCCAAAGGCAGTGCTCTCCAAGCCAGACCAGTCCTCATTTGGCCTGAACAGTGTCAAACCATCTTCTCTCTGTTCACTTGGGATGGAATTCTAACCCATCTCTCGATTAATGGTCATAAAAGCTTCATCTTCAGCTGCAATGTATAGCAGAGCATGTAAGTATTTAGGGAGTAGATGTAGGAAAAGTAAGTTAAGATCAGCACCAAATAGCTGAAATGGAAGCACTATAAAAGCATCGTAACAAGCTCATCTTTGAATTTTTCACACCAAAAGAACCCGTGGGAGTTATGAAGAACGCAAGAAGACATGCATTAACATCCCACTAAAGGAAATTTTGCACCTCTAAAGAATGATACTGAAATGGCAATTGATAAAAGACAGTAATACAGTAAGGGTGAACATCTGGCATCGATGTGCTAATTGGCTCCGCTCATTCATTGGGGAGTATAATTAAGAATTGTTTTTTAGGCAAAAAGGAATATGCTAGCTAGCATGCTATTGTGAGTACCTCTCTATCAAAACACCAAGTAAGAAGTAGTACCTTGGCGAAAGAATCCTATAACCTTAGCAAGAAGAAACCCTCCCGTCTTTGGAGTAGCGAGAGATCTCATGGGTACACTGCTTGTCGGTCCACTACTGAGTGATAAGTTGGCAGATAGATTCATGAGAGATTATACATGGAGTACACTGCATGCATGGATTTTTTGACAACTTAATAAGAGAATGAAGTGCGTTGAACCAACGAGCAAACCTCTAGTATAAATTGGAGAGCACTCGATCTTCACTCCATCCAAAATATCTGACTACTGGATAGAGACGCCAATTGGGGAGATTCACTTGCACACATACTCCTCTCTCCATTATTACAAATCCAACATCAGTCAAATAACCTGACAAGTGAGTGTTTGTCCCTGTGACTAACGCTCAAGAAAGGAGCTGTCATGAACGCCGAAGCTGCATTTGTTGGCACATTGCGATGACACACGTAGGAGGAGGAGATTACGATAGTGGTGAATTACAAATGCAACATGTTAACGGTGATTGTGTAATTACACAGTAGTGCCCTTAGCTCAACGACATGGGAAATTGCACCTTAAACATGCCACATCTGTAATCAAGACTTTCAAGTTCAGGACTACACAGCATAACAGTGAAACTAAATCATAAAAAAGAGAACGGCTGTGCTAGACAGACCGTGAATCCATCACCGAGGAACACATAGTGAATCCAAATCCAAATTCAAAGTCTTTTCCAGTAGCAAGTACCGGGTCGACTAGAGAATATTTCCTAAGAGTCGAACATAGGTTTTACGCCGGCCTGTCCGAGCCTCGCACAACTTACACTACGGCAAGCAAAAATACTTGACGCTACCCGCGTCGCGATGGTTTTTATTTTTGGGCCAGATGGACAATAATCACCGTGTTAATGGGATTACGAATTCTCGACCATTAATGCGGATATACTTACACCATGTCCTGGTTGCAGAAGCTACGAGGTGTTTCCCCTTCACAATCCTGCCAACTGCAGCCTACAGGGGTTCCCCCTTCAAATACTGCAGGATTGCCTTTACGTGTTCGCTGATTGAGTTGTACAGAAATTTATAGGAAATAAAGGGGCAATAAAGGGACAATAAATAAGGGGAGGGTTGTTAGTCTACATACCTGAAACCCACCTCTACCACGCGTATTGCCTCCCTCCATGGTTGTATGTCCAACGCCTGTTCTGGTGACAGATTTCGGTTGCTTAGGTCGTTCTTTATGCACTTGTCCCAACTTAGCTCAGGTCGTTCTTTACACACCGTAAATCCATCACCGAAAAACACACCGAATAGGAAAACCCCACCATTTCTGTGTCACGTGGTGAATCTAGATTTTATTGAAAAGAAAAAACTAAACGCATCTTTCTTAAATATGAGGACCGTAGTTAGTAATTTGGGGAATTATTCACGAACGAATCCGAATCGCCCGAATTCTTCAAACACCGTCCCTGGTAAGCGAACTATATGGGGATCCGAATCATGCACAAATAATTCGTGCGGTATGAAAGTTCGGCGTACTGATTCGCCTTGGTTTACTGAAGCCCAACTCCGATTCCTTCCCTTATCATATTGGGCCAGAGGTAACTCGAGCCCAACTGTCCATTTCCATCCCCTTAAATGTTGTTTTCACAAAAATTTGAGATGGGAATCGATCGAACTCAGGGCGTCAAGATCCCTTGAACTATCTCGGCGCCACTGGACCAACAGCTCGTTGGTGATCTAATTAAATGATATTTAATGTATATTCAATGTTTAGCACAAACTACACATTCCCCTAATAAAATTCTAAAATTGTATTATTTAATAATGCAGGATTTTGAATACCGAACTCACATTCCTATAACGAATTATACACTTATGTATCCGAATAATTCATGTACGTATACCGTCCCGAACTACTGTTTGTATCCCGAATTGCTAATTCGGATAAGGATCAGCAGAAAAAAGCAACTATACCCACTCAACTCAAAAGTATAATTTTTAATTCCCCACCTTATATATCTTTTCTCTATTTGAAGTTTCAGTTGTTTCGAAATTTGGAATCGTACCATTTCCATAATTTACACATTGAAACTTATGCGCGATTAAAAACAAACCACCAAAAAAACTAAGAAAAAATCGCCTCTCACGGTTTATGTGAGTTTTGTGGTTCCAAGTGGGCCCCACCCCTCGGGAGTTTAGCAGGGGCATGTAATGTGAGTAGCGGGTTTTTTTGTGTTGTTTTTATGGCGGTTCATCCAGACTTTTTGGAAACTTATAACACTAATCTGTTTGTTCCCCTTCCATTTCGACCTATATAAACCTTTTGACTCCAAAACAATCATAATTTCATTATGCAGCAAGGTATACAAACATAACCATAGTTACAATCTGCAGTTTTACAAAGTGAAAGGAAAAAACTGAGCTCTTGGTGGTATCTTGCAATCTTACATCTGTTTAGCAGTCTAAGCTACACCCAAGTTCAAAAACAAATAGCAGCGAGAATTAAATATTGAATATAGCCATTCGAACTCTGGAGTGAACTTCCTTTTCTTGATTAGAGTTGCAGCACGACCAAATCTGCTTAATGCGTCTAATACTATCTGTTGAATCTATCTAGCATGTGATCCTTCAGCCAAGATTTTATCTTCTATTCTCTCTAAGGTTTTGAGGTGCTGACAGTAATTGTAGAGACGAATAAATAAATGTGCAGTTCGAGTAGGGAAAAAAAAAACTAGGGTTTAGACTTTTGTCATTTTCCTCAAGTAAGAAAGCAATAACGAAATTCCTCCCTTAAAAGTATATGACCTGACTCCTTAATTGTTGTAAGTACTTCGATTCTCCGTGGTTTAGAGGGGCTTAGATATCTTGATCTTCTCTCTCTGTTCACCCTCCTCCCTTGAGTTTCCTTTTCTCTGCTATTTTCTTGATTCTTTGTTCCTTTTCTTCTTAAATTTGGATTGTAATGCCTCCTCATAAGGTTCCTCCTCTTTAGGTTTGGTTGGGATATGGATATTTATGGACGTCCAGATTTGTCCCACCTCTTTTGAACGGTGGATCTATCTCTAGACAGAGGCAAAATACGTACCACCTTTTTAAAGATGACTACGCACCACCTTTTTAAAGATGACAAGAGTTTTGATTTCTAAACAGCATTGATTTGGGCCATCAAGGCGATGCATATATTGGGATACTAGTTAATTTCGGATTCACGCTACAGATTTTGGAATTTTGGGTCGCTAGATAATGTTTTTTTTTTTAATAAGAAAATGTTTTATTAAGAACTAGCCACTGTACAACAAGAAGTTATGACCTTTTACAATACCATCCAGAATTCTAGCTTTCAAGCTTATGCTACTGGCATCATCATTTACAAAACATTTCCTTTTTACAAGACACCATTTTGCCAGTTTGTCCTCCTCCCCGTTAAAACCCCTATTTACATAATTACATTCAAAAGTACTATTACCCACACAAGATATGACATCCTTCAAGATAGATTTAGCTCTTCAGTCACAGGAGGATGTTTTATTGCCCAAAAATTTCACTGCATCCTGATAATCTGTTGTAACCTTGATAGTATTTATGTCCAACTCCTTTTCCCATTGCACAGTTTTGTAAATCGCTAATCCCTCTGCTTCAGCTGGTCCTGTGGTATTTTCTGGAAAAAAAATAGAATGTCAGCAATAACATTATGCAGACAGTATATGATTCCAACACCATATGAACCATCTAGTTCATCATAAGAAGCATAAACAATGAAGATCTCATGCTTTACATTGTCCGAATTACTTCCGTTTATTTTATTTTTCCTTTCTTTGTTTTTTGATAATGCGGTGCTGAACAATTTTTCCAGTCATTCAAAAAATTCTAATCTCCTTGATACATTCTACATGATCTGGCTTTTCCCTGTTAAAGTTGACATCATTTCTATGACTCCAAATTTTCCAGCATATGACGCCAAAAATTTCTTTCCGCTCCCAAAGTTCAGAAGTAAACCATTTTCTTATCCAAGTGAAAAATCTAAATTATAACTTGGCTTCTGAATACCTAAACCAAACCAGACTGCTGCAGTAAAAGGACAATGAACAAATAAGTGTGCTGAAGTTTCAGGCACATTTGAGTTACATAAGAAACAATCGGAATCCACATGCTTTAAAACTGAACTCATTTTTGCTCTCAGAGGTAATATATCTGCTGCCATTTTCAATCTAAATAGAATTACTCTAAGAATACAATTCATCTTCCATATTTGATTCCATATTTTATCTGAATTGTTATTATGTTTATTAGAGAATATACGATATGCAGACTTGGTGGTAAACTCCCCATTTTTATTTCCTATCCATCTCATTGTATCCTGATTACTACAAATGTGTATTGATTTGATCTTAGATGCAATACTGGTTGGAAAAACCGAGTCAATAAGGGCTATATCCCAATTACCTTGCATATTTATAAGGTCTGAAACATACACTAGCTCATCATTCTGCCAATCAGATAAAATACCTTGCCTAGGGATCCAGTTATCTTTCGAGATGTGAATATTTCTTCAATCTCCTACCTCCCAGATACTATGTTCTTTTATGAATTCTATTCCCTTCATAATACTAGTCCATATCCAAGAAACATTATAGTATCTATTTTTATAAAACGGAAAATGGGTCATTTGTCCAAAAAAATTTAAAACCTGGTTCAAATGGACCTCTAAAAATTAGTATGGGTGAAATGGACAAAAAAAATAGCAAGGATGAAACTGGATTCATCGCGGCTTAAACTTAAAAAATAGCAAGGATGAAACTGGATGCATCCTTATATAAATTAAAAAAAAAGAAAAAATATTTGAAAATGGGTAGGATGAAACTGGTTACATCATGGCTATTTTTATATTTTTGTCCATTTGAACAGTATCTTTTTAATTTTTGTCCATTTAAACAGTATCAAAATGTACAAGTCTTTTTCACCCAGGAATTCTTGATTTTGGTCTTTTTAACCAATTTTGTGTTTATAAAAAGGGTGAATTCTAGGAAAGTATTTACCCCTAAGCAGTCTAACCCATAAATGATTTGGGTTATTCAATAATCTCCATCCTTAACTTACTCAACAATGAGATATTCATTTTGTGAGAATTTCGTATACCTAAACCTCCACAAGATTTAGGTGTGCAGATTCTACACCAAGTTTTCAGATAATATGCTTTCCTAAGATTACTTTTATTCCACCAGAAATGCCTTTGTACATTATCAAACTTGTCAAGTACCGCTGAAGGCAACTCAAAACATTGCATCTGATATATTGAAAAAGAAGACAAAGTTGAATTTATCATCACAGTACGACCTGCTTGAGACAGTAATTTTGCTTTCCATCCGTGCAAAGTCTTATATTCTTTCTCCAGTAATGGTTTAAAATTCAGCGCTCTTTTCCTATTAAAAAATAATGGAGTCCATAGATATTTTTCATCTTTTGATATTCTCCGAACTCTCATCATTTTAGCTAGGATCTTTATGTGCTTATTATGTACCTTTTTACTGAAGAAAACCCCTGATTGATGATAACTTATGTTCTGATCTGAAGATGTACTAAAAGCATCCAGTATATTCATCACTTGTCTAACTTCTGATATATCTACTTTACAGAAAATAAAGTAATCATCTGCAAACAGTAGATGAGATATGACAGGACAGTTTTTATTGATTTGCACACCTGAAAAAGCTTAACAGTGTAGACAATCCCTCTAAAGTCGTAATGAATAGATATGGAGACAAAGGGTCTCCTTGTCGGAGACCCCTTGTTGGGCTAAACTGCAAACCTGGCACCCCATTGGGCAGGACAGTAGATTTAACAGTTGAAATGCACTCAAAAATTACATCACACCATTTATCACTAAAACCAAAGTTCTTAAACATGTGCACAATAAAATGTCATTCCATTTTATCAAACGCGTTAGATAAATCCAACTTCAAAGCCAGGTTTTGCTTGTATTCATGAAATGTAACATTTCATGCGCAATAATTATATTATCCACAATCTTCCGTTTTGGAATAAATGTCGACTGATTCAGAGCTATAATTTTATCCAAAACCGATTTCAATCTAGTAGCTAAAATCTTAGAGATTAATTTATAAAGAGCATTACTCAAACTAATTGGTCCGAAATCTACTAGAGTAATTGGATTTCCCACTTTAGGAGTTAAAGCAACAAAATTTTCATTCAATGCTGCTGGAAGCTTACCCAATTCAAAAAATTTTGTAACCAATCTGTAAACATCCTCCAATGAACTCCAGTGTTTTTAAAAGAAACCTGGAGGATATCCATCTGGTCCAGGTGATCCCCACGAGTTCATAGTAAAATGCACATTCTTAACTTCCTCTTTATCTAGAACTCTGATGAGATTCTCATTTTTTGTATCCGATATATATTTAGGAATAACATGCTCAAAAATATGATCAATATTATTACCCGCAGTTGTACTGATACCTAGAAAATGGTTCTTAAGTAAGACATCTAACTGATCTTTTTCCTCTAGCCACAATTCAGAATTGTCCCTCAAAGAGTGAACTATATTGTGCCTTTTTCTATTTCACGCCACCACATCAAAAAATATTTAGTACATTTATCATGCTCTTTAAAAAAATTATCTCTACTATTCTCTAGCAAGTAGATATTTTCGATTTTATTCCAAGTATCTAATTCTTTTTCTAAGCCGAAGAGTTTTTCCCGGATATCAGATGATTAGGTTTCCTATTTTCATTATCTGCTTGTTTTAAAATCCTTTCCTTATTTTTAAAAATGTCTTTGAAAACATTTTTATTCCAATCTTTAAAATCTTCAGCATGTTGTAGGGATTACAGCCCATAGGTGTGCGGTCCAAAACAGATGTCTTTTGGGTTTCCCCTTTTCCATGTATATAAAGTATATTGTACCCATGTAACTAGAGAACTCTCTTATCAATGAAATCCTTTCTTTTTCTGCCTCTTCCTTTTCCCTTAATATTCTACTGCAACACGTTATCACGCACGATGCTATACCGCGGAGCGAGATTGATTCTTTTTTTTTTACATGGATGATTTTTTTCAACACCGTTAATGGCGAAATCTGAAATCAAATAAGCTAAGTTATCTATTTTATCATATATATTCTATTTTTTTTTTTCCCTGCTGTTTGGTTTCATTTTTAGAATCTGTCACTTCGAAAAAAAAATAGAATCAACCCTATACTAAAACTAATGGAATGATTATATTTTGTAATGGATTTGTGTGCTTGGGTGTGAAAATTGATTCCAATCCGTGAGAAGAGGAGAGTCCCGTCTTTTTGATTGTTGTTAGGTATTGGGTGCGATTTTGTGAAACAAAATAGATATGTGATTTGATTTTCCTATGATTTTGATTTTGGCATAGCCGTCCAATAGATTAAATCCGATATGTTGTGAATACATTTTATGAATTTTATCATGTTAATATATTCTTTATAACATGTTTATGCCGTGATCTAATCATGTATTCTAATATTATACTCTTATGATGTGCTAATCACGTCGGTGGGAAACCACAATTCCATCCATGGGAAAAATCTATGTGAAAGAGAAAGTAAAAGCCAACACGTCATGATAAAAAGTGGGTGAGTTGGTGATTTGTTCTTCCTGAATAGTTACCCGTTCCAACCAGGCCGATCCAACTGTGTTCCAATCCGGTTCTGGTTGTGGGATGTATCCTACCAAGGTTGTTCTAGTTCCGGTTCTGCTTATATACAGTGGGAACCAAAATGTAAGGTATGTAACTGTTTACATTTACATCGAATATTCGTTGGGCTTATTTATCTATTTTTAGAACACGCCTAGTTTTGTTTTTTTTATCCCCTTAAGATAAGCCCATATCATATAAACGGTTAATTTAAATTATGACTATTGATCTCGTCCATTAAGAATTTTGGTTGTAATGTTATTTTTTGTTTTATTGGATATGATATTGGCTATAGTTGAATGGCGTTTTTTGTTCATTGGTTGTACCAACTCAATTCAAATATATTTATTTTGGGTTTAGAAGTACTTGAACACCATTAATGCGTACATGATTTTTTCTTCCCAAAAGTTGAATGATCCTTGGAATGTAATCCACTTGCTCGACTATTAATCTGTCTGTAGTTTTCAAAAGATACATTCGAATAAAATCACATGTATTCCAATTTTTGTGGAAGAACTCACAAAAGATAATATGAGTCATAAAATTTTCATTTCTCTACTTCATCCATAATACTAACGAACCGGTATATGTTGAAGTATGACAACAAGAGAATTATCTTTAGCAATATATTCAACCTAACGTAAGTGGTTGACATGTGTATTGAGATTCTCTTGGCATATTGAGATAAAGAAATTTCTCAAATTAAGCTAAATTTAGAAAAATTGAAAATGGAAAGAACCCCGAAGTAATGAGGGTTAGACATACCGACTCATATAAAGCATGTGAAAAGGGACATATATATCATGAGACAAAAATATTTTTTTTTTCCCAGTAGTAATGACACCAAAGTATATGTATCAATTGAACATGGGATCATCTAAGATGTAATTCTAGCTCCCATCATAATAAAAGAGTTGGAAATGCACCTGGTCATAGGTGTTGGTATATACAATGTAATGTGTATGTGTATCATAGTAACAACCAATTTTCACATCAACTTTAATGGCAACAAGAACTTTGCTTGCCCAAATCCCTATCTTATCGAGCGCAACACTGCTCATTTTTTTTTCAAGATAGAACAAAGACGTCGCAAAATCTTTAAATGTACCAAGAGATAATCACACCTTGTTAAATTTTCAAGTAACCCGTGCAAATGGATATCATGTGGAACATCAAAATGATGAGAATGTAACTGATTGCATCTTTTATAGTATCTAATATATTTGGAAGGAAATATATTTTAGAGAAACTAATGAGTCAATCTAGTGCAATGTAATTCACTATAATATTTGGATTATTGAATCCATATTGACTTCGACGATGAAATGTTGGAGACTGACTCATACAGGCTTTTGGCATAACCATAAAGAAACATTGGTTGTGACATGATTATTGTTTTGAAATAACTCATACAAATATCACTTTATTTGAGTGAACGAAAATGGGAAAAAGATTGACATAATGCAAAGTAACGGCATACCAGCTTTCAATAAGTGTTTTCTAAATTACTAG